>NC_045781.1:14678938-14981968 GCF_008692025.1 Phocoena sinus
CTTCTTTGGAGAAATGTCTATTTAGGTCTTCTGTCCATTTTTGGATTGGGTTGTTTGTTTTTGATATTGAGCTGTTGACTTACTCATGTTGAAAGGTCCAGCACATCCTGTTTTCCCAACAGTGTTCCCCTATTGAATTGCTTTTTCAAAATTTCTTTTATTTTATTGTAAAGATTTTGCACGTTAATTTCTGTGTATTTTTATCTGTGGTTTCAGGACTTGAAGTTCAAAGATGTGGCCATTTACTTCACTCAAAAGGAGTGGGAGTGCTTGCACTCTGCTCAAAAAGATTTGTACCGAGATGTGATGTTGGAGAATTATAATACCCTGATCTCACTGGGTAAGTTTACCTGCCCTCCAGAATTTGGAATTGGCCTTCTGGAATTTTTATGTTTATTGTTATAAATTTCTTGTGAGTGCCTCCCAAGTGCTTGACTGAATTAATGATTCTTGCTTACCAAAGAACCATTTTGTGCCTGTGAAGTTAGAAATTGGCTGCTCCATCAGACTTTATCTTCTTCATCCTTTCCTCTGACCCTTAATTTACTTACTCCTCTTTCCTGACAATCATGGACTGATTTTAATTCTGAGACACTCACAACATAACTTGGTCCTTTTTTTCTTTCTTGAACAGGATTTTCTGATTCTAAGCCAGATGTGATCTCCTTATTGGAGCAGGGGAAGGAACCTTGGATGGTTAACAGCAAGGAGACAAAAGAATGGTGCCCAGGTGAGTAATGGTTACTCATATGGGAAAGGCCATGGCAGGTGGTCACCCACCTGGCCTGTGAGAAGGCAGGCAGCACTTATGAGATGTTGGTAGTAAGCTCCCTGAAAAGCCTGAGATCTGGAGAAGTAAGGATGTTTCAGCATGAGCCCCCAAATTTTCATTCCACTTACCACTTTCATGCTACCCTTGCTCTTATTCCTTCTGATTTCAAGAAGGAAGTGCCTTCCTCTTTCCCACGAGACAACAGTTTACCCTGCGCTTTGGGTCCAGTTTTGTCCTGACTTAAAAATAGCTCTGTTGAGATATAATTGGCATATCATAAAATTCATTCATTTAAAGATACAGTTCAGTGGCTTTTAGTATATTCAGAGTTTTGCAACCATGACAACAATCTAATTTTAAAACATTTTCCTTTACCCCAAAATGAAATCCCATACCCATTAGTAGTCACTCCCCACACCCAGCCCTACGCAACGACTAATCTGCTTTCTGCTATAGAGCTGGCCGTTCTAGACATTTCATATTAATGAAATCGCACAGTACATAGTCTTTGTGACTGGCTTCTTACAATTAGCAGAATATTTGTTTTCAAGGTTCATACATGCTGTAGCATATACTACTACTTCATTTCTTTATATTGCCAAATAGTATTCCGTGTTGTGACTATAGCACATTTTGTTTATCCATTCATCAAATGATGGACATTTGGATGGTTTTCCACTTTTAGGCTACTATGAATAATGCTTCACTTTTCCTAGTTTGTTAAATGTGTTTATCATGAAAGGGTTTTAGAATACTTTTGTTAACTGCTTTTTCTACATATATTGAGATATGTGGGCTGTATCCTTTGTTCTATTAATATGGTATATTGCATTGATACATTTTTGGGTATTAAACCAACTTTGCATTGCCCAGGTAAATCACACTTGGTCATGATGTATTACCTTTCTATTTGTTGATGGATTTAGTTTGGTTTTATTTGTTGAGGATTTTTGTGTCTATATTAAGTAAGGGATATTGATCTATAGTTTTCTTGTGATGCCTTTTTCTGGTTTTGATATCAGGGTAGTAGTGGCCTGAGAATTCATTGGAAGGTATTCCCTCCTCTTCTGTTTTTTTGAAGTGTTTGTGAGGAATTTGTATTTGAAGTGTTTGTGAATGATTTGTATTAAGTTTTCTTTAAGTGTTTAGTAGAATTCAGCAGTGAAGCCATCTGGTCCTGGGTTTTTCTTTGTGGGAAGGTTTTTTATTATTATTATTTTTTTTTTAATTTTTTTGGCTGTGTTGGGTCTTCGTTGCTGTGCACAGGCCCCCTCTAGTTGTGGCCAGCAGGGGCCACCCCTCTCTGGGGTGTGCTGGCTTCTCCCTGCGGTGGCCTCTCCCGTTGCGGAGCATGGGCTCTAGGCACACGGGCTGGGAAGATTTTTAAATTACTGTTCAATCTCTTTGTAGGCCTATTCACATGTTCTCTTTCCTCTTGAGTTAGTTTTGGTAGTTGTCTTTCTAGGAATTTGTCCATTTCATCTAAGTGATCTAATTTGTTGCATATAGTTGTTCATAGTATTCCCTAGAAATTCTTTTAATTTCTGTAATGTTGGTAGTAATATCCCCACCTTCATTCCTGGTATTATTATGAATCTTCTTTTTTCCTTGGTCATTCTAGCTGAAGTTTGTCAGTTTGTTGTTTTCAAAGAACCAACTTATAGTTATGTTGATTTTCTCTATTTTTTTTCATTTTATTTATCTTCTCTCTTTATTTTCTTCCTTCAGGTATCTTTGGGTTTAGTTTGGTCTTCTTTTTCTAGTTCCGTAGGTGTATAGGTTAGATTATGGATTTGAGCTCTTTTGTGGTTTTAATATAGGCAATTTAAGCTGTACATTTCCCTTTAAGACCTGTTTTAACCATATCCCATGAGTTTTGGTATGTTGAGTTTTCATTTCATTCATACTGGAAAGTATTTTCTAATTTCTTTTGTAATTTCTTGTTTCATTGGTTTTTTAAGAGTATGTTGTTTCCTGTTTCCTTGTTGATCTGGCAAGTCGACCTATCTATTATTGAAAATAGAGCATTAAAGTCTTCAATTTGTTGAATTGCCACTTTTTCCCTTTAATTCTGTAGGTTTTTGCTTCCATGTATTTTCGGGCTCTATTATTAGGTGCATATATACTTATAACTGTTACATAATTTCCTGATGGATTGACCTTCTTATCATTATATAGTAATTATAAAATTATAAAATTGTCATTGTAAAATGGTCAATTATAGAATTTCCTTTGTCTCTAGTTATAATTTTTGTCTTAAAGTCTGTTTTGTCTGATAATAGTAGTTATTGAAGCTCACTTTTTTAATTGAAGTATAGTTGATTTACAATGTTGTGTTAATTTCTACTGTACAGCAAAGTGATTCAGTTATACATATATATACATATTCTTTTTCATATTCTTTCCATTATGGTTTATCACAGGATATTGAATATAGTTCCCTGTGCTGTACAATAGGACCTTGTTGTTTATCCATTCTCTGTATAAGTTTGCATCTGCTAATCCCAAACTCCCAATCCATCCCTCCCCACACCCCCCCACTTTGGCAGCCACAAGTCTGTTCTCTATGTCTGTGAGTCTTTTTCATATATAAGTTCATTTGTGTCATATTTTAGATTCCACATATAAGTGATACATATGATACATGTCTTTCTCTTTCTGACTTACTTCATTGAGTATGATAATGTCTAGGCCCATCCATGTTGCTACAACAACATGGATGGACATTATTTCATTCTTTTTTTATGGCTGAGTAGTAGTCCATTGTATATGTACCACATCTTCTTTACCCATTCTTCTGTCAATGGACATTTAGGTTGCTTCCATGTCTTGGCTATTGTAAATAGTGCTGCAGTGAACATTAGGGTGCATGTATCTTTTCAAAGTATTGTTTTCTCCAGATATATGCCCAGGAGATGATGGTCTTTTTGATGATGGCCATTCTGACCAGGATGGGGTGGTACCTCATTGTAGTTTTGATTTGCATTTCTCTAATAATTAACAGTGTTGAACATCTTTTCATGTACTTGTTGGCCATCTGTATGATCTATTTAGGTCTTCTGCCTATTTTTTGATTAGGCTGTTATTGAGTAGGATTACATAGATTTTTATTGTTGTGTAAAACTGTCAATATTCTAGGACACTGGTGTAGGCACATGAACAGATTTGCTCTAATGGCACAAGCTTGCTTCTGTGTTAACTGCCATATGCATCAGAAGTGATGTAGGGAGAGCATTTTGAAGCTGCGCAGGAATCAGAGGCAGGGAGGACACCTCTATCACCTGTTAAATAATTAGAAGCATGGAGTGATAGGTGAATCTCAAGTCACTCTCCTAATCTCATTATCTTTAGCTTATTTCTCTTTATTTCCATTTGAATACGCTTAATCTACTGATTAGTTTATTTAACATTAATTGAACTGTATGCTGGGGTTGGTTATATCATGGAGCATACAATAAGTATTATGTCAGTTCTAGGCCACTTAGGGAGAAATTATACCAGTAGATAAACTGATGAACAAATATGTAATTCCAGAACTGAGAAAAAGATCGAGGGCAAAGAACAGGATACATGACAGAAAATTAAGATATTTAGAATGAGAGAAACTGGCCATGGAGAGATCCTGGAACACAAAACATTCATGGAAGATGAAACATTTCCTGAAAGGGTCTAAGATGAGAAAGTAATTGGCATGATATGGGAGTCAAATGGATGCCAGTATAGTGAGCTCATGGTGAGTCAAGGTGAGAGCACCTCAAAATGAAGGTGAATAGGGAAGCAGGGACCAGATACTCTAGAATTTTGCAGGTCTGGTAGGGAATTTTGTATTTTTTTTGAAGTGCAGTGGGAAAGGCACTGTATTTAAACATTGAGTGCCACACTTTGAGTTGCCTCAATCAGTGAGGGAGATTAAAAAAAAAAAAATACAAATGGCCGTTCATTCACCAGTCATTGAGTATTTACTCTATATAGGTACAGTGAAGGGTGAGCAGACAATACAGAAATAAACAAGTTAAAATATAATCTGTTGAATTTAGAGGTGAAGTATACTAATGTCTGCAAGATGGATTGATGGATGGAGGGGCAGATAGATGTGTGAAAACGCAAGTAGAGCCAAATGTTTATTGTAGAATCCAGCTAGTGGGAATATGGGGGTTCCCTGTCTGATTCTTTTCATTCTTCTTTATGTTTGAAAGTTTTCATAATAATGTTGGAGAAATAGATTAAATGGCATGTGTACTGCAGAAAAATGCAGTAAGTAGAGGGATGAGCATCCTGTTTTGTAAAGTGTGGTCTCTTGGGGAATCCCCAGGTGGCCCAGTGGTTAGGACTCGGTGCTTTCATTGCCATGGCCCGGGTTCAATCCCTGGTTGGGGAACTGAGATGCCATGGGGCATGGCCAAAAAAAAAAAAAAATAGTGGTCTCTTAAGTCGGCGTTTGCATAGAGGTCAGAATGAAGTAATTGAATGAGCCATATTGATATCTAAGGGAAGATATTTGCAGGCAGAGATTCTGAAGGAGAGGTGTGCTTGGCAAGTTTGAACATCCAGTTGGTCAGGGAGCTGGAACAGAGTCAGCTGAGGGGAGGAGATAGCCAGTGTGGTTAGAATGAGGTAGTGCAGGACAAGTTCAGAGGCCCTGTAGATCACAGGAGGATTTTGACTTTTACTCTGCATGAGAGGGAAATACAGTGGAGAATTTTGAGCAGAAGAATGACGTGATCTAGCTTATTTTAAGAAGAACAGTACAGCCACTGTGTTGGGTGTGGAATATAAGGAGGAAGTAGGGAGATACTCCAGGATATTGTTTTGTTAATCTTGATGAGGGCTGGCTTTGGACAACGTGATCGCCACTAGAGATACTAGTAGAAGTAGTCAAAACCTGGATATATTTGAGGCTAGAGATGAGAGGATTTGCTGTTAGATAATGTCCTACTCCTTTAGATTCTCATTTAGTTGGTTGGGTCCTGGACATTATATTTTTAACAGTTCCCCAGTTGATTCTGATTCTTAACAGAGGCAAAGAATCACCTCCTTCACAAGCTCCCCTCATTTTCTCTGTTCTTATTCCCCCCAACCCTTTTTTCAAGTTGCAATGCAGTGTTAAGAGTTTACATTATTCACTATTTTTAGTTTGTCATTTCTACCTTAGAACTTTCCTTTCTCCTGCAACATGAAAATACCCACTATTTTCTTTGTTGTCTTACAGATTGGGAGTCTAGAAGAGAAACCAAGATGCTAAAGGAGGACAGTTATGAAGTTCAATCATTGCAACCAGAGATAACAAAAAGACTTACAAACTCTACCCTTGAGTACACTAGGGTCAGAAGTAACAGAGAAATCAGATGCCACTTGGAGAGGCTACAGGAAGGACATTTCAGACAAGCCACAATAACCTCTGAAGAAAGATCCACTTCCATTCAGCGCACAGATCGTAGAACACCTCAGACAACTCATACTGGAGCAAAATCCTGTGAATCCAAGGAATGTAAGACTTTCAGGTACCAATCACACCATAGTCAACATGAAAGAAGTCATAATAAGGAAAAAGACTCTAAATGTGGAGAATGTGGGAAAGCCTTTAATAGTAGGTCAGACTTCATTAAGCATCAGAGAATTCATGAAAGCAAAAAAAGTGATGAAAATAAGAAATGTGCCTTTATTCGTGACGCTCAGATTACTAAATCTCAGAGTGTTAATACTGCCGAGAAACCTCATAAATGTAAGGAATGTGGGAAAGCCTTTCATTCTAACTCGCAACTTAGTAAACATCAAAGGATTCATATAGATGAGAAACCCTATAAGTGTACAGAGTGTGGAAAGCCATTTCCATCTACCTCACAACTTAATTTACATCAGAGAATTCATACTGATGAGAAATACTATGAATGTAAGGAGTGTGGGAAAGCCTTTACCCGTCCCTCACACCTTATTCGACATCAGAGAATCCATACTGGTGAGAAACCCTATAAGTGTAAGGAATGTGGGAAAGCTTTTCGTTATGACACACAACTTAGTCTTCATCAGATAATTCATACTGGTGAAAGACGCTATGAATGTAAGGAATGTGGGAAGGTCTATAGTTGTGCCTCACAACTGAATCTACATCAAAGAATTCATACAGGTGAGAAACCTCATAAATGTAAGGAATGTGGGAAAGCTTTTATCTCTGATTCACATCTTGTCCGACATCAGAGTGTTCATACTGGTGAGAAACCATATAAATGTAAGCAATGTGGGAAGTCTTTTCGTCGTGGCTCAGAACTTACCAGACATCAGAGAGCTCACACGGGTGAGAAACCTTATAAATGTCGGGAATGTGAAATGGCCTTTACTTGTAGCACAGAACTTATCCGACATCAAAAAGTTCACACTGGTGAGAGACCCCATAAATGTAAGGAATGTGGGAAGGCTTTTATTCGAAGGTCAGAACTTACTCATCACAAGAGGAGTCATAGTGGTGAAAAACCCTATGAGTGTAAGGAATGTGGGAAGGCCTTTGGTCGTGGCTCAGAACTTAGTCGACACCAGAAGATTCATACTGGTGAGAAGCCCTATGAATGTAAGGAATGTGGGAAAGCCTTTATTCGTGGCTCACACCTTAGTCAACATCAAAGAATTCATACAGGACAGAGGAGTGAATGAAGACATGTGGGAAGCTTGGAATTTAATTGACACCTGGAAATTCATACTAGTAAAACATAAAACCCCCTGTAATTGTAAGGAATATGGGAAAGCATTTAAGGATAATAACTTAATATCAGAGTTCATACTGTGGACGTGAGGGAGTCCAGAATTTGGTATTTGTTACTGATAAAAAACCTTATAAATGTTATGAATTGAGAGGGGTGTATTTGTGTTTCAGAATTTATTAGACATCAATCAATTGGTGAAAAAGTGAAAAACTCCATGAATATAAAGAAAGTGAAAAGGCTTATTAGGAAAGCAGTGTTAGAGACATTAATCATTCTAACTTTTCTCAACATCAAGGGTCAGTTAGCCCTTATGGGAAATCAGAAGTCATAAATATTTATATGGAGCACCAATTTGCTTTAGCTAACTAATTATTCATCTGATAATTCATACTAGAGGAAGGCTACATTGTTAAAAATGCAGCAGATTCTTCCATTCCATTCAACTCTTGTTAAATGTTTGCAAGCTCTGAACTGAATCAGAGTGGGAAAGGATTTAACCAATATTTAGTGTTTACTTGGCTTCACCATTATTACTCATTTCTTATAGGGCTAATGACTTAACCAAATTCTCTCATTTATGAATTAGTAATATTAGAACCACATTTCTTAGTAGCATTTTGTACATTGTATCCCTTAGAATAGTGTCTGGTTCATATTGAAAGTGTGTTAAATAAGAGGGGCTTTATTCTTTTTTTTTTTTTTGTGGTATGCGGGCCTCTCACTGTTGTGGCCTCTCCCGTTGTGGAGCAACAGGCTCCGGACGCACAGGCTCAGCGGCCATGGCTCACGGGTGTAGCCGCTCCACGGCATGTGGGATCTTCCTGGACCAGGGCACAAACCCGTGTCCCCTGCATCGGCAGGCGGACTCTCAACCACTGCGCCACCAGGGAAGCCCTAGAGGGGCTTTATTCTTAATTTTGTTTTCCTAATTGTGTATTAGAGATCATATGAGAGGAAGGCCTTATGTGTGCAGTGACTATATGAAGATCTTAGATCATCTTTCTTCATGGAATGTTAGATATTTCCTTCTGGAGAAAAACTTTAAAACTGAAGCTTTTCATAGGTTGCCCTTTTCCCCATTAGGGGGTTCATAATGTAAAGAACCCCAGTAGAATAAAAGTGGGGTGCTGTGAGGTCAGAGGGAAGACTTAGATAATTTTTTTTAAGACCTTCCAAAAAACAAGAGACATATGCCATGATCTCTGGCCTCTCTCTTAGTGAATTAGAAAATAAGGCCTCAGCCAAAATCCATTTCTCCACGAGGAAATTTAAGATACTTGTATAAATAATTTTTTACATTAAAAAGGAAATCAAGGCAGGGCTTCCCTCATGGCTCAGTGGTTAAGAATCCGTCTGCCAATGCAGGGGACACGGGTTCGTGCCCTGCTCTGGGAAGATCCCACAAACCACTGAGCAACTAAGCCACAACTACTGAGCCTGCGCTCTAGAGCCCGCGAGCCACAACTACTGAGCCCGAGTGCGCCTAGAACCCGTGCTCTGCAACAAGAGAAGCCACCCAATGAGAAGCCCGGGCACTGCAACGAAGAGTAGCCCCCACTCACCGCTTAGCCCGCACACAGCAACAAAGACCCAACGCAGCCAAAAATAAAAATAAATAAATTTTTTTTATTAGAAAAGGAAATCAAAAAAAAAAAAAAAAAGAAAAGGAAATCAAGGCAAATTATCACTAGGCAGATTGTCATTCAAATGAATGACAAAGAGACAACTTCATGTTAAAATTTGTAGGATGCAACCGAAGCTTTACTGAGGGAATTTAACTTCTTTCAGTATATGTAGAAAACAGGGAAAATTCAAAGCGAGGATTCATTCTCACTTCCTTATACTTAGTGCACTGCCTATTCCTGGTAGGTTCCCAGTAAACATCTGTTGATCAGAGGAATGAGAGAGTGAATGAATAAGCATCCAACTGTAGTATGTTGAGATGCTCTAACAAAATAAGTGCAAAGCCCAAGAAAACACCTTAAACTTTTTGAAGTGAAAAAGATTGCACCCTAGAAAGAAAAAACTCAAGCATCATAAGTGACAAAGGATATGTAACTACAGAAATGAAGGCGATGGAGAAATAAGCCAATATTGTTTGGCTGACACTGTTGGTTGCCTGTCCATTGGTATTAACCATTCTCCCTTTGCCAGGATTGCCTGCTGCCCACCTAAGTCTAAACGCCAGATGCTTGCCCTCTAATTGCTTTGCTGCTGGGCATGTGTGTAACAGTCCCGGCCATAGAAGATCTAAGCAAAAAGTCTGCAGGTGAGCTTCAGTTAAATATTGTTTACTAACAAAATAGGAGGAAATGGTCTTCCTATAAACAGGATGCATGTCTCTGTGTCTGTGTGATACCTGGAATTATGGCCATTTTACAACCAGGGGAGGCGAGAAACTGAGATTGGCACAGGAATAACTTGTGTCTTTGACATTATTGAGATGATGAAACAATTCAGAACTGCCCTGTGCCCGGACGGGTGTGAACTAAGAAATTCTGTGCCTATCTGTTTTAAGTTTATATTCAACTTTATATATCCGAGTCCTGGAAAAAAATATTTTCCTATACATACACGTTTATTCTACTTTAGTAAGATGAGAAAATGTTTATATTCAGCTTTTTATAGTGTATGTGAAATTATAGAAAAAGCATTATTTTCTTAAACGTATATGTGTGTGTATATATATACAACTTTGATTTGTTAAGATGTAGGAAATGTCTGTTTGCATTTAGCGTCTCACAGTATATGTTTATATGCAGTTTTTTTTTTTTTTTTTTTTTTGCGTTATGCGGGCCTCTCACTGCTGTGGCCTCTCCCGTTGCGGAGCACAGGCTCCGGACGCGCAGGCTCAGCGGCCATGGCTCACGGGCCCAGCCGCTCCGCGGCATGCGGGATCCTCCCGGATCGGGATACGAACCCGCGTCCCCCGCATCGGCAGGCGGACTCCCAACCACTGCGCCACCAGGGAAGCCCGCAGTTTTTTTAAGTATGTCTGAAATCCAGGAAAAGTAGTAGTTTCCTGAATATAGTAAGAACCAAGAAAAAACTAATTAAAGAGCTACACCATATAATTCCTCTAGTACTAGAGTAGATAAAATCTAAGAGTATCAGCTATGAGGCTAACACAACCCCTATACCAAATTTGGAAAAGGACAGCATCCAGCTCAAATCAGCTATAAAAAGAATCCATTGTACTCAATGGAATATGAGTATTCCAATTAAAATAGCAAGTCAAATCTAGCAGCCTATTAAAAGAAAACAGAGGGGTTGTTTTGTCTAGAATAAAATGGTTCATGACCTGATCTGTCAGATTGTAAAAAATGTGATGTATAAATGTAGTGTTTGCACGCTGAAAACTAGACACTAAAACAACTTATCCACTGAAAGTAGTAAACTGTTAGCAGCATATGCATATTCACCTGCTGTGAGGTCACTGCATTGCCCTGTTAATCACACCTCATGGGGTGTAATCAGTCACAGCATTTGGAATAATCACCATCCGGTGTATTCCACCTTTGCCCCACACTTTAGAAAAATATTACATACTAAGTTTAATGTAAACATGTATTATGTGACAGATTAAATCGGTCATAGCTAAAAATCAACCCATTGGAGGACAATTTATAACAAAAATTTGAGCATTTTTTTTAAAGAGGGAAATGATTACTAAATTTTATCTATATTTTCTCTACAATTTCTAACATTTTTTGAGTTATAATAAATGTTATAATTATAATGAATGTCAAGAAATGATTCTCTGTAGACTGGAGGTTGCCAAGGGGGAGGGGGATGGGAGAGGGGTGGATTGGACGTTCGGGATTAGCAAATGCAAACTGGTATATATAGAATGGATAACAACAAGGTCCTACTGTATAGCACAGGGAACTATATTCAATATCCTGTGATAAACCATAATGGAAAAGAATATGAAAAAATATATGTATAACTGAGTCACTTTACAGCATTAATTAACACAACATTGTAATTGAACTATACTTCAATAAATTTTAAAAAGAAATGATTCTGATTTTTTGCCCATGTATACATATTTCTGTTTTCAAGATTTGAGAGTTCTATTCCAAATTTATGTAACATGTTTTGCCAAAAATGAGATATACTGCAAAGGTTTAAACAAAATAGAAAAAAGAGCTATCTGTACCTATTTTCTGAAGTGCCAACATCAAAAGCTTTTCATCCTTTTCTCCATACCCTCTCATACCCACATTGGAGCTTTATTTTCGTAATGGGAGTTATGGCTGGGAGTGGTGTAGTTTGAACGGGATTGTGCTGACACATTGAAGTATAGCCTCCTTTTCTCACTTGATAACATACCAATGGACTACCTTCCAATCAAAACCTACAGATGTAACTAGTTAGCTTTAAATGATTACATAGAAAAAGCACATTAAAAAATGCCCAACATCACTAATTATTAGAGAAATGCAAATCAAAACCACAAGTGCCATCTCACACCATTCAGAATGGCCATCATCAGAAAGTCTACAAACAGTGCTGGAGAGGGTGTGGAGAAAAAGGAACCCTCCTACGCTGTTGGTGGGAATGTAAATTGGTACAAACATGATGGAGAACAGTATGGAGGTTCCTTAAAAAACTAAAAATAGGGGCTTCCCTGGTGGCGCAGTGGTTGAGAGTACACCTGCCGATGCAGGGGACATGGGTTCATGCCCCAGTCCGGGAGGATCCCACATGCCGTGGAGCGGCTGGGCCCGTGAGCCATGGCCGCTGGGCCTGTGCGTCGGGAGCCTGTGCTCTGCAAGGGGGGAGGCCACAGCAGTGAGAGCCCCACGTACCGCAAAAACAAACAAACAAACAAAAAAACCTAAAAATAGAACTACCATATGATCCATCAAGCCCACTACTGGGCATGTATCTGGAGAAAACCATAATTTGGAACATTACATGCACCCCAGTGTTCATTGCAGTGCTACTTATAATAGCCAGGACATGGAAACAACCTAAATGTCCATCAACAGAGGAATGGAGGAAAAAGATGTGGTATATTTATACAATGGGATAATACTCAGCCATAAAAAAGAATGAAATTGGGCTTCCCTGGTGGCGCAGTGGTCGAGAGTCCGCCTGCCAAGGCAGGGGACACGGGTTCGTGCCCCAGTCTGGGAAGATCCCACATGCCGCGGAGCTGCTGGGCCCGTGAGCCATGGCCGCTGAGCCTGTGCGTCTGGAGCCTGTGCTCCGCAACGGGAGAGGCCACAGCAGTGAGAGGCCCGCGTACCGCAAAAAAAAAAAAAAAAGAATGAAATTATGCCATTTGCAGCCACATGGATGAGATCATACTAAGTGAAGTCAGAGAAAGATAAATATATGATATCACATGTGGAATCTAAAAAAAAATGATACAAATGAACTTACTTACAAAACAGAAACAAACTCAGACTTCAAAACAAACTTATAGTTACCAAAGGGGAAATGGGGGGGATAAATCAGGAGTTTGGGATTAACATATACACATTATATAAAATAAACAGCAAGGACCTACTGTATAGCGCAAAGAACTATACTCAATATTCTGTAATAAACTTTATGGGAAAATGAAAAAGAATGGATATGTATATGTATAACTGAATCACTTTGCTGTACACCTGAAACTGACACATTGTTAATCAACTGTACTCCAATATAAAATAAAAAACGTTTTAAATGATTACATAATAAAGACAAATCCTATTCTACCAATGAAAGTTCAGGTTATTTTTACAAATGATTGTACAATTTTACTGCACATGTATTATTTCATGTTGCTTTTTTAATTTCTGGAAGTGGGTAGATTCCTATCAGTTGGATTCCTTGCCTGAGAACATAGATATTTAAAATGTAGTTAATGCCTTATTTTTTTTTAATTTTTTTTATTTTTGGTGAAACTTGCCATTAAACTCTACAGGAATTTATATCTATTTCCAACCTAATTTCAACCAGGACTGAACTTTTTTTGTTAAATTGGATGAAGAAAACTAATGTGCCTTCAATTTGCATTTTCTTAACTGCCAATGAGGTTGAGCATCTACCATGCCTGAGTCATTTGAATTTTATTTCTGTGAATTGCTTTTTTTAATCTATTCCTTTTAATTAGACTAGCTTTTAAAGCAATTTGTAGAAATTTTGTTAAGGAGATTGTTTTGTCATATATTTTATAGTTTGTTTTCTTAGTCTAGCATGTATCTTCCTTCAAACTTTTGTGAAGGGCCAGCCAGTAAATATTTTAGGCTTTGTGGTCGTGCAGTCTCTACTGCCTTTGTAATATGAAAACACGTAATAAACCAGCGGTTCTCAATCAGAGGTAGTTTTGCCTTCCCTACCCCCACCCCCCAGAGACATTTGGCAATTAGACATTTTTTGGTTATTGCTATGAAGGGGAGTGCTGCTGGCATCTCGGATGCGCTAAACATTCTACCCACCCTCCCCGCCGCCCCCCGCAACAGAATTATCTGGTCCAGAAAGTCAGTGGTGCTGAAGCTGAGAAATCCTGACCTGTAAGCAAGTGGGCATGGCTGTGTTCCAATAAAACTGTATTCAGAAAAACAACAAGCCACATTTGGCCTACAGGTTGTCATTTGTTGACGCCTGTTTTAAATTATCTTTTTGCTATATGAGATCTCGTTTTCTGGTTTTGTTCCTGAATTGTCTTTCATCTCATTTTTTCCAAATTTTCTTCCATTTTATTTTATGCTTTTAAATCTTCTTGACTAAATAAAATACAAAACAATAGCAACTACTACCTAATAATTAGGCCTCTTATTGTTTTGTTTTAAAAATGTTTTTATTTATTTTTGGCTATGTTGGGTCTTCGCAGCACAGGCTTTCTCTAGTTGAGGCGAGTGGGGCCTACTCTGTTGCGGTGCACGGGCTTCTCATTGCAGTGGCTTCTCTTGTTGCGGAGCACAGGCTGTAGGCTCACAGGCTTCAGTAGTTGCGGCACGTGGGCTCAGTTGTTGTGGCTCGCGGGCTCTAGAGCACAGGCTCAGTAGTTGTGGCACACGGGCTTAGTTGCTCTGCAGCATGTGGGATCTTCCCGGACCAGGGCTCGAACCCCTCTCCCCTGCATTGGCAGGCAGGTTCTTAACCACTGCACCATCAGGGAAGTCTCCCTCATTGTTTCTGATTAAAATTTTATAAATCATCTCAGAAATAGGTCAAGTCTTTTCCCTTTGGTCCTGCTTTTCTCCCTGGGTCTGTAGAAGCAATAGAAAACCAACACTTGGTGTACACATAGAAACACATGGTATGAGGTACCACCTAAGTAACACAAGCAGTGATACATCTGTAATTTTCTTTATTGACAGTATTTTAGTAGGATCTAAAACTATTGAAAAATACTGATCTAATTCTTTTACTTGCTGTTGTATTTTTATGCATTTATCAGTCTCTTTACCGATAAAATATAGAAAAACAATTGCAGATAAAAATCCATTCTATTCTAAGCAGCAATGGATTTAATAAGAGGTATTTTGTAATTTGAAGAATTTTCAGGAAGCCAAGAAATCGGGCCTTTGGAGTGCACCATCCAGAAAAAAGTAGTAAGAATGAGGCCCAAATATAGCACAGATGCGCTGATAAAGGCTCAGATACACTGTTCCTTGAACAGTACTTGGATGGTACTGTGTTTAAGGAAAACTGCTGCTGCTACTTACTGCATATCACCTATTGTTCTATGGAATGGATGCTAGAAACTTCCATAGCTGCCTCAGGAGAACCAGTCACTCCTGCCACTGTGGGTCCTACCCCTGGATATGCTGCCACCATCTCATTATACTCATGTCTTCCACCTCCAGTGTTCAGGTAGTGCCTGCTAGAAGCCGGGGAGTTGCATGCCAGCTCCCAGCTACAGTGAGGTCCAGGTGAAGCCTGTGAATTGTAATGAGTAATCACAACTTGGGGGATGACAAGGCAGATTCATTCTTATTTAACACTGTCTCTTTAAATTTGGTAGAACAAGTACTTTCTCCGACCCCAGATAAAATCATGGGCAGACCATGTATAGAAAGCAAAACCTTTGTTTTTAATTAATTTATTATTTTTTTTAACAGTAGGTCCTTGTTGGTTATCTATTTTAAACATAGCAGTGTGTACCTGTTAATCCCAAACTCCCAATCTATCCCTCCTCCCCACCCTTTCTCTGACTTACTTAAGCATCCTTTACAGGTGGGCTTCTCCCTTCCCTTACCTCAGGCACGTTGGAGGGTGGGTAAGATGGCAGCTGAGAAAGAGACTGGAAAGGCAGAAGCCATCCATGTCGTTTTTTTCCTCATCTCCCAGCTGTCTTAGTTTCTGATTGTTTCCTTTATGGAGCTTAAGTATTGGAGAGCGAGTCAAGTTCCTATTTGCATGATAATGGTGATCCTGCCACACTGCTCCCTGCACTTGCTGGCTTTCTGCTGGGGTGCTTTAAGTTCTTTGCAGGCCCTCAGCATATAAAACTGATGACCTATTCAATACTATTTTTGCATTCCTTTTTTTAAAAAAAAAATACACCTTTATTTTATTTCTTGGCCGTGCCGTGTGGCATGCAGGATCCTAGTTCCCCTACCAGGGATCGAACCAGTGCCCCCTGTGCGGAGTCTTAACCACTGGACACCCAGGGAAGTCCTGCATTCCTTTTCTGATTTGTGTCTACGTTAGTATTCTCAAGTTTATCTTTTTCTAAATATTTTTTCTTAGCTGTTCATGTGATGGATTACTCAATTTGAGTCTGTTAAGGGTTCCCTCATGATTAAGTTCAGAATATGCATCTTTGCTTTTATGAATTTTTGACAAACACTAATCTCTCTTCAGACATTATGTGAAGGAATACACGATGCGACTATCTTATTATTGGTGATGGTAACTTAATCACCTGATTAAGGTGATGTTTTCCAGGTTTCTCCACTGGAAAGAATATCTTTCTCTTTGTAGTTAATATGTAATATGTGGGGAGATGCTTTTAGATTATTAAAATCATTGTTTTCCATTAAAGGTTAATATCCATTGATGATGCTTCATTGAACCATTACTATGATGGTCATATCCTATGATTCTAATCCTTTTGAGATTTGTTGAAATTTGTTTTATGGCTCAGAATATTCTCAATTTGTATAAAAGTGCTGTGCTTGCTTTAAAAAATGCCCATCCATCGAATCACTATTCATGAGCTTCTCAGGCTGCTTCTAAAAGTTTGTACCAAGAATCATCAGTTCAACAAATTAATGTGCAAGGTGTTTAGAACAGATCCTAATTGACCTGTTAACTGTTGATGAAGATAATACACGTACTGTTAGATAAATATTAGCTGCAATTTATTACTAACTTCAGCAGTTGTAAATTTTCTATTATTTTATAGTAAATTCATATAATTTCAGCAGTGTTTTATTGTGGAATTGAGTCTTGGTTTCAGACCTGCTCTCCTAGGAGAGAAATCCAAAGTGGAAATGTGTTCTGTTGGTTAACATTTGAGAGGGAAGCTCCTTTGGGTATGGGTAGAAACCAACAATAACAGTTATGCATAGCCTTGATTGCTTTTAAAAATAACTTAGCACATTACAGAAAACATTGTGACAATTACAGTGAAAGTGTGGCATAAAACCAGGAGGGTCCACATAGGATAACTAAACAAGGAACAGAATGACCAGAGAAGAGACAGACTTGTGATTACATACAGTGCTTATTTCTGCTTTCTCCCTTAAAATGACAGTCAAGTGTAAAATCAAAAGAACAGGGAATTCCCTGGAGGTCCAGTAGTTAGGACTCAGTGCTTTCACTGCAGTAGCCTGGGTTCAGTCCTTGGTCAGGGAACTAAGATCCTGCAAGCCAGGCGGCACAGCCAAAAAAAAGAGGATGAAGGGGAATTAACAGAAAAAATGACAGATTTTTAGAAGATGGAAAGCATATGAGGACTTCCCTGGTAGCACAGTGGTTAAGAATCCGCCTGCCAATGCAGAGGACACGGGTTCGAGTCCTTGTCTGGGAAGATCCCACATGCCACGGAGCAACTAAGCCTGTGTGCCACAACTACTGAGCCTGTGCTCTAGAGCCTGCGAGTCACAACTACTGAGCCCACGTGCTACAACTACTGAAGCCCGCATGCCTACAGCCTGTGCTCTGCAACAAGAGAAGCCATCACAGTGAGAAGCCTGCGCACCACAACGAAGACCCAATGCAGCCAAAAATAAATAACTAAATAAATTTATTTAAAAAAGAAAAAAAAACATATGGGAGAATATCAACTGATACCACAAGCTTGGGAGCTTAATGAAGAAGTCTTGAAGAGAAATTGGAAGTGAGATCTTGTACCACAAAATACCAGAAAGGCCTCCAGCAGTCCCATGGCAGCAATAGTGGTGACAGCAGAGGCAGTTGGGACAATGCCAAAAATTTGAAGGGAGGAAAACCTTTCTCTCTGACCAGAGGAACTGTGTTTCCAAAAACGTGGGGAATCCTGTTGCTTTCTTTATATCTGTTTACTGCGTGGCCCTAGAGGTTCACAAGAAATGCATGGTAGAACAGAAAAGCAAGTTGTCTCACCTACCAGAGGACAGGGAGGAGGGAGGGGGTCTCTGGGTAAAAAATATCCAAATGAAAATTTTAGAACTGAAAAATATAACTCATAGTTCACCATATGGGCTCAATATGAGAATGAAGGTGATAGAGGAAAGATTAAGTGAAGTTGACTAACAAAACTAATCTGTTTAACAGAAGAAAAAAGATCAGGAACTTCTGGTTTTGGTGCTGAGATTTAAAGTGTTTGGAATTCATCACTCCCATCTCAAAACAAGAAAAAGCTGGACAAATTAAAAAACAAAACTTCTCTTGGGCACATCAGAAAACAGGTTGCAGGGCAATCCACTATCCTGAAATCTAGAGAGATGGGCAAACTCAGACACGGTCAAGATCCGTTTATACCTGCATCAGAGCAGACTTCAGAACAAACATTATCAGGATTAAAGAGGGGCACAACATAATGATAAAGAGGCAATTTCCAAGAAGATAATCCTAAATGTATGTACTTGACAACAGAACATCAAAGTACATGAGGCAAAAACTGATAGAACTGAAAGGAGAAATAGACAAATCCACTAGTTACAGTTGTAGAATTCTCTCTCCTGTCAGTAACTGATAGATCAAACAGGTAGAAAATCAGTAACGATACGGTTGACCTTAACAGCATTACTGTCAATTCAGCATGATTGAATTCAGTTTTTTAGTTTTGAGTTTTTTGTTTTATTGAGCTGACATACAACACAAGTTTAAGGTGTACAACGTAGTGACTTGACATGCTATCCTGTGCGATGATTACCCCAATAAGGTCAGTTAAATTCATCACCTCGTATAGGGATCAAAAACATTTTTTCCTTGTGAATACTTTTAAGATTTACTCTTAGCAATTTCCAAATGTACAAGACAGCAATGTTAACTATAATCACGTCGTACATTACACGCCCAATGTGTTTATCTTATAATTGGAAGTTTGTACCTTTATAGTATACTCCATCCAACAATAGAATATACATTCCTGTGCTCCCATGGAACATTCACCAAGTTAGACTACATTACTGGCCATAAGACACACCTTAACAAATTTAAAGTAGAAATCATCCAAATATATTCTCAGACCTCAATGGAATTAAACTAGGAATTGGAAAGATAGCTGGAAAAATCTCCAAGTACATGGAAATTTAACACAGTTCTTTATAACAGATGGATGAAAGAAGTCTCGAGACATTTTTAATATTTTAAACTAAAAAAAAATAAATAAAACTGTAATAGGCTGAAAAATGTACTCCCCTTAATAATATCCACATCCTAATCCCTAAACCTGTGATTGTTACATTATTTGGGAAAAGTGTCTTTGTAGATATAATTAAGTTACAGATCTTGAAATGGAGAGATTATTCTGGTTTACCTGATTGGGCCCTAAAAAGGAGGAAGAGGGAGATTTGACACACACAGAAGAAAAGGTAATGTGAAGACACAGCCAAGGTGTATTTGAAGATGTCAGTTCCGAGGGCTAAAGTAAAATCACCCAAAGGAATTACAGCAATTACCAGAAGCTGGAAAAGGCAAGGAATGGATCTTCTCCTAGAATAGAACCCTGTGAGGAAGCATGACACATGAATCCTTGATTTCAGCCCAGTTATTCTGATTTCATACTTCTAGCCTCCAGAACTGAGAGAGGATAAGTTACTGTTGTTTTAAGCCATTGAGTGCGTGGTAATAAGTGAAAACGGTGCTTAGAGGGAATTTTATAGCATCACATGCATATGTTAGAGAAGAAGAAAGATATAGACTCAAGAACCTAAGCTTCTACCATAGTAAAGTAGAGAAGAGTAACTTCATCCTAAAGCAAGTAAGAGAAAAAAAAAGTTTAGAGCAGAAATCATTGAAATTGAAAACAGAATAGAGGAAATCAATGAAAGCAAGATTTTAGAAAAGATTAATAAAATTGATAAATCTCTAGCCAAGGTAAAAGAAAAAGAAAATGCCAATCACCAATATCAGAAATGAAAGAGGGGTCATCAGTACTGATCCCATATACATTAAAAGAATAATATGGGGGGTTTCCCTGGTGGCACAGTGATTGAGAGTCCGCCTGCCGATGCAGGGGACACGGGTTCGTGCCCCAGACTGGGAAGATCCCACATGCTGCAGAGTGGCTGGGCCCGTGAGCCATGGCCGCTGAGCCTGTGTGTCCAGAGCCTGTGCTCCACAACGGGAGAGGCCACAGCAGTGAGAGGCCTGCGTACCGCAAAAAAAAAAAAGAATAATATGGGAATATTATAAACAATTCTACAACTTTGATAATTTAGATGAAATGGACCAATTCCTTGAAGACACAAACTACCAAAACTCACACAAGGAGAAACAGATAACCAAGTAGCCCTTTATTTTGAAGAAATTGAATCAATAATTAATAACCCCCCAAGAAGAAAGACAAGGCCCAGATGGTTTCAACAGTGAGTGCTATTAAACATTTAAGGAAGAAATGAAACCAGTTTCCACAATCTCTTCCAGATAATAGAAGCAAGAGAGAACACTAATAATTCATTCTATGAGGCCAGCATTATCTTAATACCAAAACCAGATAAAATTTATAAGAAAACTACAGACCAATCTCTCTCATCAATACAGATGCAAAAATTCTCACAAAAATATTAGCAATCAAATTCAACAGTATATTAAAAGAATTAAAAAAAAAAAAAGAATTATACACCACGATCAAGTGGGATTTATTCCAGCTATTCAAGGCTATCAACATTAAAAAAAAGAAAAAAAGTTAATGTAATCCACCATATCAGACAAAAGAGAGAGCATGTGATTATATCAGTGACACAAAGCTTTTGACAAAATCCAAAATCCATTCATGATAAAATAATTCCCAGATAATTAGGAGAAGAGGAGAACTTCCTCATCATGATGAAGAGCATCTACAAAAAACCTACAGCTAACATCATACTTAATGGTGAAAAACTCGATGCTTTCCTCCTAAGATCAGGAACAAAGCAAGCATATCCTCTCTCACTATTCCTATTCAATATTAGACTGGAAGTCCTAACTAGTTAAGTAAGAAAATGAAATAAAATGTGTACAGATTGGAAGGAGGAAATAAAACTTTCTTTGGTCATAGATGACACAATAGTCTATGTAATCCTGAAGGATCAAGAAAAAATTCCTGGAACTAACATGCAAGTATAACAAGGTCACAGGATAACAAGTCAACTGCTTTCCTATATACCAGTAATGAACAATAGGAATGTGAAATTTAAAGATGCAGCACCATTTATATTAGCATGAAAATAAATAATTAGGTATAAATCTGTCGAGAGTTTAGGTAAGCTACCCATAGTACTGCTGTCTTGGCATCCATTTTGTTTGGCCAAGCAGTCTGCAGGGACCTTCAACTGACACTAGCCCCCTCATGCTAGCTCATGCCCTAGATAACAGTCTGCAGAGTCACTAGCAAATGTAAGTTCCTGATATGACCTCCTCAATACCTTTGTGATCAACAATCTCCCCTGCCTCCCAGCACTTTCTTGTGCACCCCTTAGTCTTCTGCAGCCCCTGTGGGGCTTGTCAAAGCTCTCTTTTGATTTGAATTGGCCAATCCAGCCTTATCCCAGGACCCCCGAAGCCTTCCTTCATGACCCTAATAAAGGTATGTGCCGCAGGTCCTATCTCTCTGTCTGCACTCTGCCTTGACCTCCCCCAATGTCCCCTTGATGCATGCTGGGTACTTTCTCCAGGACCTGTGAGTAAGCTTCCCTATTTCAATTTCTCTTGTGGTCTATTGTTGAATCATAGCTATCTGGCCCTGTGCTCCACTTATCAAGTATTAATTTGACAGACTCATAGCAAAATGTTAAGTGTGTGTGTATATATATATATATATATATATGTATTTATTTATATATAGGATCTATATGTGAAAGACTATAAAACTCTGATGAAATAAATCAAAGATCTAAATAAATGGAGAGAATCAAGTTCATAAATTTGAATACTCAAAGGGGGAAAGTGGCGGGGTGGTGGTGGTGGTGTGATGAATTGGGAGATTGGGATTGACATATATACAGTAATATTTATAAAAGGGATAACTAATAAGAACCTGCTGTATAAAAAAATAAATTAAATAAAATTCAAAAAAAAATTTTTATACTCAATATTGTGAAGAAGTCAACTGTTCCAGACTTGATCTGTAGATTCACTCCAATTCTCAATCAAAATGCCAGAAATTTTGTAGATATCAAAATTATTCTAAAGTTTATGAGGAAAAGTAAAATCCTGAGAATAACCAACACAATGCTAAAGAGGAAGAACAAATTTGTATGGCTCACATTACATATTTAAGACTTATTCTAGGGGCTTCCCTGGTGGTGCGGTGGTGAAGTCTCCGCCTGCCAATGCAGGGGACACAGGTTCGATCCCTGGTCCAGCAAGATCCCACATGCCGTGCAGCAACTAAGTCCATGTGCTACAACTACTGAGCCTGTGCTCTAGAGCCCATGAGCCACAACTACTGAGCCCACGTGCCACAACTACTGAAGCCCACACGCCTAGAGCCCATGCTCTGCAACAAGAGAAGCCACCACAATGAGAAGACTGTGCATTGCAAGGAAGAGTAACCCCCATTCACTGCAACCAGGGAAAGCTCACACAGAGCAATGAAGACCCAATGCAGCCAAAAATAAATAAACTAATTAATTTTTTAAATTCTTAAATATTTAAGGAGTCAGTTGATCCCAAGGTGGAATGCAAAATGTGATAAAATCTAAATGTGTTGTATAGTATTGTGATTAATTTTAGCAAGTCCATTATAACAAACATTATAGTAAGATTTGTAATTATGAAATTGTTCTTATTTCAGCATTTATGTTGTTTGAACTGATTAAGGAATTTGTGGTTTTATTGACATTTAGTGTTCTACAGTTCTCACATTCAAAAACATATTGGCTCTCTTGACAAATGAAATAAAACCAGAAACAAACAAATCAGACCTCAAACTTAAAAGCTTTTGCACAACGAAGGAAACTGTAAACCAAATGAAAAGACAACCTACAGAACGGGAGAAAATATTTGCAAACGATGCGACTGACAAGGGGTTAATTTCCAATATATACAAACAGCTCATATCAAAACAACCTAACCAACAAACTGGGCAGAAGACCTAAGGAGGCATTTCTCTAAAGAAGACATACAGCTGGCAAACAGGCACAAGAAAAGATGCTCAACATCACTAATTATTAGAGGAATACAAATCAAAACCACGAGTACCACATTGCACCAGTCAGAATGGCTATGAAAAGTCTACAAATAATAAATGCTGGAGAGGGTGTGGAGAAAAAGGAATGCTCCTACACTGTCTGTGGGAATGTAAATTGGTACAGCCACTATGGAGAACAGTATGGGAGTTCCTTAAAAGACTAAAAATAGAGTTGCCATATGCTCCAGCCATCCCACTCCTGGGCATATATCTGGAAAAGATGAAAACTGACTCGAAAATTTACAGGCACCCCACATTCACATCAGCACTATTTACAATAGCCAAGTCATAGAAGCAACCTTTATATCCATTCAACAGATGAATGGATATAAAGATGTGGTGTATATACACGATAGATTACTACTTAGCCATAAAAATAAAAAAAGAAATATTGCCATTTGTAGCAACATGGATGGATGTATAGAATATCACACTAAGTCAGAGAAAGATTATTATATGATATCACTTTTATGTGGAATCTACAAGATACAAATGAATTTATCTACAAAACAGAAAAACATTCACAGACATAGAAAACAAACCTATGGTTACCAAACAGGAAAATGGAAGGGGGGAAAGGCATAAATTAGGAGTATGGGATTAACAGATACATATATCAATACATATAAAATAGATAAGCAACAAGGATTTACTGTATAGCACAGGGAACTATATGCAGTATCTTGTAATAACCTATAATGGAAAATGTGAATATACATAACTGAATCACTTTGCTGTACACATGAAACTAACACAGTATTGTAAGAAACATATTGCATATTGTAACAAATGCAGTTGAGAGAATCCTTAATTTATCTGAAGTATTAAAATCACACTTTAAAGAAAAGGGCCTCCCAAGTTTGTTGACTTTTTTTTTTTTTTTTTTTGCCGTACATGGGCCTCTCACTGTTGTGGCCTCTCCCGTTGCAGAGCACAGGCTCCGGACGCGCAGGCCCAGCGGCCACGGCCCACAGGCCCAGCTGCTCCGCGGCATGTGGGATCCTCCTGGACGGGGGCACGAACCCGCGTCCCCTGCATTGGCAGGCGGACTCTCAACCACTGCACCACCAGGAAAGCCCTATTTTGGAGATTTTAAATTTATTTTATTTATTTATTTTTGGCTGCATTGGGTCTTCGTTGCTGCATGCGGGCTTTCTCTAGTGTCGAGCAGGGGCTACTCTTCGATGTGGTGCGCAGGCTTCTTATTGTGGTGGCTTCTCTTGTGGAGCATCAGCTCTAGGTACACAGGCTTCAGTACTTGTGGCACGTGAGCTCAGTAGTTGTGGCTCGTGGGCTCTAGAATGCAGGATCAGTAGCTGTGGCACATGAGTTTAGTTGCTCCGCAGCATGTAGGATCTTCCCAGACCAGGGATTGAACTGGTGTCCCCCTGCACTGGCAGGTGGATTCTTAACCACTGCACCACCAGGGAAGTCCCTGTTGACTTTTAAAATAACCTACTGAGGGCTTCCCTGGTAGCGCAGTGGTTGAGAGTCCGCCTGCCGATGCAGGGGACGCGGGTTCGTGCCCCGGTCCGGGAAGATCCCACATGCCGCGGAGTGGCTGGCCCGTGACCCATGGCTGCTGAGCCTGCGCGTCTGGAGCCTGTGCTCCGCAACGGGAGAGGCCACAGCAGTGAGAGGCCCGCATAGCGCCAAAAAAAAAATAATAATAATAACCTACTGAATGAAGCTTACTTGTTTATAGTTTTTAATATCTTTGTGATAGTTAATTTTGTGTGTCAGTATGGCTGGACCATGGTGCCGAGATATTTTGTCAAACATTCTGGGTCTGCTGGATCATAGGGTCCACGTGACAGAGCAGCTTGCATGGCAGCCTGGACCTGTTGCAGAGCCTTCTCTTGTTCTGGGCCCCACTTAAAACCACCAGATTTTCAGGACACCTGGTAAATGGGCCAGAGTAGCACACTGTTGGGCTGCAAGCCTTGTAGTTGCCCAGCCTAGAGACCAAAGAAAGCCTGGAGACAGCAAGAGACATCAACAGTTTTTTGGACCGGGGATGTTACAGACAGTGGGCAGGACACTGCAGCAGTCTTCACTACTCAGGGGAAAAGGAGGCTACCATTTATAGGGCAATTGATGTCAGCTTGACTCATCAGTTACCAGGGAAACCAGCAGCTGGGGCACATCACTCACAGCCCCTCAGATTAACAAGCATCCCTAGGGCAGATGTTTCCCTTTAGTAAACTAGGAGGTGGAGCCATTTCAGCCTGAGGATTAGAACCATTCATAGCTAGGGCAAGGGGCAAAGACGTTCACGTGAGTAGGTGCAGGTAAAGAAAGGACTGATCGAGGGCTTCCCTGGTGGTGCAGTGGTTGAGAGTCCGCCTGCCAATGCAGGGGACACAGGTTTGAGCCCTGGTCCGGGTAGATCCCACATGCCACGGAGCAACTAAGCCCGTGCGCCACAACTACTGAGCCTGCGTGCCTAGAGCCCGTGCACTGCAACGAGAGAATCCACCGCACTGAGAAGTCCGCGCACCACAACGGAAAGTAGCCCCGCTCGCCACAACTAGAGAAAGCCTGCACGCAGCAACGAAGACCCAACGCAGCCAAAAATAAATAAATTTATTTAAAACAAAAAAAAAGGACTGATCGAGCAGGGGATGCACAGAGCAAGAGAACAGCCACCTTGGGTGACCTGACCAAACACTCCACCCCTACATACCCTGCACGACCCTTACAATTTTGGTCCACCCCTCTTCCGAGATATCCCTGGGGTCAGGTATGTAGAGGTGCACTGCAATCAAATACCACAAATGCAATCCAGACAACAGCATCTAAAGGATATCGAGAGTCCAAGAGGTAGAAAAACTGTAGCCAGATGCCTATCAGGTCAAGTTTTCATGGAAACCAGAGGAGGACACCAACAGCCTCTCACTGTAGACCCAGCAATCAGACTCATTTCACAGTGAGGCCTCCATTGTGGCCCAGTCCACGAACAAATTCCCTCCCCTCACACTAGGGACAAAATGTAAGGTGTTTAACAGGCACAACACAGGGAAGGTCGTGACCATTAAGCAAAATACAAGCAGTAATCACATTCTGAGATAATACCACCTCTGCCTGTGGTCCTAGCCTGCAGTACCATTCCGCCAGTCCACCCTTAGCCCCAGAGCTTGTGCGGAATACTGGAGAGGTGGTGTAACAACCCACCACAGGGTTAATATGATGGCGCCTTTCTCTAGTAAGGGGCCCAGAGTAATTACCTTAGTAGTCTCAGGTGGGCCGAGTAGGAGACAGGTGAAATCTGTCAGTCCCTTTCTAATCCTGTCCCCCATGGGGTGGCAAACTCCAAACACCTGGGACTTACCTGCCAGTCCCAGGGCCATTTTATAACGTGTTCCCCTGGAGGTAGACCCTGTGGCAAGGGCCAGAGTGAGTTACTGTCCTGACCAGTAGTTGGCAACCGTCCTTCGGTGGGCAACCGTTGAACTCGCATTGTGTTGACTAGTTGTCTCTGGGTTAATATGGCTTGGTCATTGGGAAAATTGCTCCTGAGATGTTCAGTTATAGTCCTTAGGGCTTGAGTTAGCCTGTGGTCTGCATATCGAGAGCATGGGTTTTCAACATCAGTTGTTAAGGAGTCCATTTATTCTTTCCATTAGCCCGGGAGCAGTGAGGTTGGAGGGCAGGTGGAAATGTCAGCGTATGTCATTTTTAATCAACCCATTCCTGAACCTCATGGCTGGTAAAGTAGTTTCCTTGTTCACTGTTGATGTCCATGGGGGTCCTATATGTTGCACACAGGTGTTCTAGACCCCAAATAGTAGGGTTTTCTTGCATTGTTAGATGACTCGGGTAGGTCTTTGGTAATGTCTTCCACCTTTGCAATGCACCGTAGATGCATATAGCTGTTGTTCCATCACACTAGATTGTTGCTCTGCCCTCTGCCGTAGCTGGGACCAGAAGGTTACTATTATTTTGCCATTGCCACAGGCCCCAACCAAATCCTTCCGGGTAACTGGCCACGTCCAATTCACAAGCCTATCCCTGAGGTAATATCCCTAAAGCTTGTGTATGTAATTGTTTAGGGGTGAGGGGTCGGAGGGTGATGCTAGTCTTTTGTAGATAATCCAGGTCCTTGTGTGTTTTATTCATCAGCCATCCATGTGCAGTCAGATAAGCCATAAGCATTTGACTGCTACTTTTTAAAAGTTACTTATTTATTTATTTTGCGGTACGCGGGCCTCTCACTGTTGTGGCCTCTCCCTTTGCGGAGCACAGGCTCCGGACGCGCAGGCTCAGCGGCCATGGCTCACGGGCCCAGCCGCTCTGCGGCATGTGGGATCTTCCCGGACCGGGGCACGACCCCGTGTCCCCTGCATCGGCAGGTGGACTCTCAAGCACTACGCCACCAGAGAAGCCCCTGGGCTGCTACTTTTAAACTGGAAAGAGACTCTGAGGTTAACAGGATATCATTGATATAATGGAAGAGAAAGACATACCTCATGGTAGTCAGCTGCCACAGGGCCCCACATGCTAGTGGGCAGCCACCTCGGGATCACCCCCATAACTTTCTGTCCGCCATCTTTATATCCTGACCTCATGGCACTTGTGGGAGTTTCCTCGGCCTCCTGGCTGGCCAACTATTGCGCTGTACCCCACAGAACTGCAAGCCTTGTAGTTGCCCAGCCTCAAGACCGAAGAAAGAGCCCAGAGATGGCAACAGAGATATCAGTGGTTTATTGGGTGAGAGGATCTTACATACCTGAAGCAAGGTCCTGGAGTGACACCCCACAGTGTGCATCAGACAGCGAGTAGGACATGGCAGCAGTCTTTACTATTCAAGGGAGAAGGAGGCTACAATTTATAGGGGGAAATGACGTCAGCTTGGCTCCAGTTACCAGGGAAACTAGCAGCTGGGGCACGTCCCTCACAGCCCCTCAGATTAACATGCATCATGAGGGCAGATGTTTCCCTTTAATAAAGTAGCAGGTGGGGCCATTCTGGCCGGAGGATTAGAACCATCACTAGCTGGGGCAGGAGGCAAAGACGTTCACGTGAGTAGGTTACAGGTGAAGGAGGAACCGATCGAGTAGGGGATTCACGAAGAGCAAGAGAACAGCCATCTTGAATGACCTGATCATTCTGACACCTGTCAGAATGGCTATTATCAAAAAGCTGACAAACAATAAGTGTTGGCAAGAATGTCGAGAAAAGGGAACCCTGTGGGTGGGAATGTAAATTGGTGCAACCATTCTGGAAAACCATATGGAGATTCCTGAAAAAGTTAAAAATAGAACTACCATATGATCCATCAATTCCACTCCTTGTTATGTATCTGAAGAAAATGAAAACACTAATTTGAAAAGATACATACACCCCAATGTTCATTGCAGCATTATTTACAATAGCCAAGACATAGAAGCAACCTAAATACCCCTCAACAGATGAATGGATAAAGATGTGGTATTTATTATAATGGAATATTACTCTGCCATTAAAAAGAATGAAATAATGCCATTTGCGGCAACATGGATGGACCTAGATGGTATTATGTTAAGTGAAATAAGTCTGACAGAGAAAGACAAATACTCTATGACTTCACTTATATGTGGAGCCCAAAAAACAAAACAGATGAACAAGCATAACAAAACAGAAACAGATCTATAGATACAGAGATGAAACAAGCCAGAGGGGAGGGGTTGGGGGAAGTAGAGAAATAGGTGAGGGAGATTAAGAGGTACAAACTTCCAGCTGCACAGTAAATGAGTCATGGATATGAAATGTACCTTGTGGGAAATACAGTCAATAATTATGTAATATCTTTGTATGGTGACATATCATAACTAGACTTATTGTGGTAATAATTTTGAAATATATAGAAATATCAGGGCTTCCCTGGTGGTGCAGTGGTTGAGAGTCAGCCTGCCGATGCAGGGGACACGGGTTCGTGCCCCGGTCCAGGAAGATCCCACATGCTGCAGAGCGGCTGGGCCCATGAGCCATGGCCGCTGAGCCTGCGCATCCGGAGCCTGTGCTCCGCAATGGGAGAGGCCACAACAGTGAGAGGCCCACGTACCGCAAAAAAAAAAAAAAAAAGCCTTTTTAAAAAAGAGAATGGAAATGTAATAGGACCAATTAAACAGATGTTACCTATATAAAATAAACAATAACATGTTTCTCTCCATCCCTTGGTATAGTAGAGTATTTTTACTCTTCTTTCCTTTTCCAATAATACTTCTTCTGAACTACCTGCACCCTTTAAGACATCGTGTTATTCTGGTATATTGGTAAAATAGAATATCAGTAAACATGAAATTCACTTTGACATGCAGCTCTGCTCTTATTAAGCCCACATTACAAAGATTCTCGTCGTCAGCCTAATGTGATGACATCAAGTTAAATACAAAGCATTTGAGCATTTGTGGGATATACGTATAGAATTTTACTTACAGGCAGCATGTCCTTAGACTTGTAATTAATCTCTAGGCCCATAGAATGTCCTGCCTGATAGGAGTGTCTTTGTTTGCTTGGGGGCTCTCGCCACCAGTCTAACAATGTGATTTATGATAGAGGTTTTGGGACACACCATATTAGGTCTGACCACTGGAAGGACTGGAGACTTGAAACTTCGATGCTCATACTTGAAAGGTGTGAGCTTGAACCTTCTGAAGGAGTTGAAGGCTAAAGATCAGCCTAACCTCATGGACAGAATGTGAGCACCAACAAAAAATCTGGAGACCACAGGCTTGGGCAAGCTTTCTTGTGCATATTGTCACAACTCATGGCCAAGAGGAGGTAATATCATCCTTGTGTTCAAGGAGAAGATGACCAGAAGCTCCACATTTGGATCCCTCCCACACTTTGTCCTATGCATCCATCTCTCCCTTTAGCTGATTCTAATTTGTATCTTTTCATTGTAATAAAACTAATCATAACTGCACTACATTCCTGAGTTGGGTCAGTTGTTGTAGTGAACTACTCAACCTAAGAATGGTTGTAGGAACCCCTGAATTTGTAAAGAAATCTGCATAATTCATCACATCAGAAAATTAAAGGAGAAAAAACAGGTTCACACCAACAGATGATAAAATAGCTCCCAACAAAATCTAACAGGCATTAAGTAGAACAGGGACTGAATGAAACTACTTACATATAACAGACTATTTACTCTAAGTCAATAAGCATTATACTAAATGTTTAAATAGATATGTGATTTCCATTAAATTGGAAAAATGAGGGAAGTTATTCCCACTAGTATTCAACTTTATTCTGAAAACTCCAGCTACTGCAATAAGAAATAGAAATAAAATAAATAATAAAAAATATTGAGGGAACTTATTTCTATTTGCAGATGCATGGCAGAAAACATAAAATATAAAAAAGAAAAAAGAATACAATTATTTGGTATGGCTTAAAATGAAAACTGTATGCAAAACAATAAACACCATAACACAGTGAAAACACAAGCCACCTTGAAGAAAATAAGTCCAACATTTATAAATGTGTAATACCTGGAATTATCAATACCTGGATTATTTAATAAATCCTAAAAAAATCAGTGAGATAATCCAGAAAGAAAGAGAGAAAATGCATGAATAAAAAAAGCACTAAGGGGGCTTCCCTGGTGGTGCAGTGGTTGAGAGTCTGCCTGCCGATGCAGGGGACACGGGTTCGTGCCCGGTCCGGGAAGATCCCACATGCCGCGGAGCGGCTGGGCCCGTGGGCCATGGCCGCTGAGCCTGCGCGTTTGGAGCCTGTGCTCCGCAAAGGGAGAGGCCACAACAGTGAGAGGCCCGCGTAGCGCAAAAAAAAAAAAAAAAAAAAAAAAAGCACTAAGGGAAACATAATTGGCCAATAAACACATATGAAAAATGTGCTCAATTCACTTGCAATCAGAGAAGTACAGACACTCATATTCAATAACTGAAGGGATTCAATATTGGTGCAATGATGGAGCAATAATCTAGCAATATGTGAAACACAGTATACACAGCACTTCTAGATATGCACCTTTGAGTCTCAACTCTTCAAAGAAATAAGAAAACGGCTTTCAGCGACTGTGAAGCTGGGGAGGTCCCGGCTGGGAGAAGGACATTGGATCTCATTGTCCTCCCAGCCTTTCGACCCTCCCCCAAAGCCCCTCAATAAACTGGCTTGATTCCAAAAACTAAAAATAAGAAAAAAAAACGCACAAAACGGTATTCAATATAGCATTTTTATTACAATGAAAAATCATTTTGTCCTAATCACTGTTTAATAGAATATTTAAGCATGTTTAATACATACATTATCAAGCACCAGGCTGGAATCTTTTCCATTCTATAGAAAATCATTAGCCTTCCATTCAAGCAGGAAGCTGCTTTCAGAGTATAATGTGAGCTGCAAAAGAAAAGTGCCCTTCCTCACCCCTTCCCAACACAATCACTCACCATGTCTGAAATGACATCCTTGAAGACATTCATTGTGGTTATGGTAGCATCTACCAAAGTGGTTCACATTCTAAAGGTGTTAAAAGGTATTTGGAGTGAGAAGTGCACAATGAAGTAAATTTGAGATACACTATGTTAAATGAAAATTTCTTTAATACATCTTTCGACAAGCTGATAACGTGTACTTGGATTTCCCCCAGAAGTAGATACTTTATCCTTTGTTTCATTTACACTTTTTCCCCAGATATATTTTTTCAAATATCATCAAGGAGTAGTATTCCCTGAAGCAAACTTGTGGAGAATGGTGGTTAAACACTGGTCTTCTGGAGCTACTTTGTACTTGGGAAAGGCAAAACACTGGCCTATTAGTGAAGACTGATTTTGTAAGAAATTCTAAATATAACTATTTAGAATTATGAAGAATAGAATTTTCATAAGTGAAGTTGGTCTAGATTTTGCTCTTTATCTTCATCTAGTTTTGTATCAGATTATTTCACCTGTGTAAAATTAATTGGTAAAATCTTGTTAAGAATGATCTATTCTTAAGGTTTTTACCTACACAACTATCAGATTTTTTCCTTAAACAGGAACTTCGTACACACACACATTTATTTGTTGGTCTGTGGGTTCTAGAGCACAGTCAATTGTGATAACATACTTATAGAGAAGAAAATGTAATCCCTCTATATTTTTACATATATTGGAATACATATAGTATATACAGTGTTACCTTATAATTAAAAGGAAAATTTATTGATAATCTGTAATCACTTTTATCATCATTAATGCTGAATGTTTATATTTCATTTTCTTTTCCTTGATTGGACCTGCCAAGATACAGTCATTAACATTGGAAGTCTACTAGTGTCTAATCTCTTAATTTCTACTTTCAATTGTACTTTGTTTCTCTTGTGTTGGTTTTACTTTGTTCTGTTTCTTGTTTCTTGACATAAATGCTTATTCATTCCTTTAATACATTTATCTACGTGACAGGCCCAGCACTGATTGCTGCAGGTAAGTGAAGAAGATGAAAACTGGGCCCACAAACGAAGTTTTCTTAATGCATTCAGGGGCACACATTTCTCACCGAATAGAACTTTGGTTACATCTGACAAATTTAGATATGCAGGCATCTCATTAACAATCATTTCTTAAGTAGTGTATAATTTCAGCTTTGATTTTAAATATTACTTCAAATACATAAAAAAGTAAAAATGTTAAAACAATGAACCCTCCATAAACAGCTACTCTACTTCAGTAATTATCAACATTTTGCTAATCTCCTTTCTAGCTCTTTGCCAATTTGCTTTCTTTTTCTTTTGCTGGAGTTATTTTAATGCAAATCTGGGTATCTTACTTCATATATATGTATCGCTAACACATAGGATGTTCTATCTTTTAGTAACCACATTGACATTATCATCCCTACCAAACAAAACTAATATTTCTAAAAATCATTTAATACTCAGTGCATGTCCACATTTCCCCCAGTCTCCAAAATGTTGTTTTACATTTTGTTCAATCTGGGTCCAAATAATACCCACATATTGAATTTAGTTGATATGCCTCATCTTTTTTAATCTGTTAACAGTGCCCTTCTTTTCTTTTTCATGCCACTCATTAGTTGAAGAAATCAGGTCATTTGTTTTGTAGAATTTTACACATTCTGGATCTGCTTGGCTGCTTCCTTGCAGTGCCATTTACTTTTTCATCTATTCCCAAAATTCTTGGCTTTAAAATTTTTGATTTAAAGGTTTGATTCCTTCAGTTCATTATTCTGGCAATAAGACTTCATAGGTAGTGGTATGTACTTCCTAATTGCATTGTATCAGGAGGTGCCTATTTTCTGATAGTCCCACCTTTATAGACGTTAAAATTGAATAAAGGGCTCAGAGGTGGTCAGCTTGATAAATCCAATGTAACGTTCTCACGATAAACTTTTTCCCAAATCGTTTTAATATCCACTGAAGATCATTTTCTGGACCCATTATTCCATTAGGAACTAGAAAATTTTTCTAATCCTATCAATTTTTCTGTATTTACTGGTGAGATTTCTTAAATTAAAAATAAATTAATTTGATGAGCTTTGGGTGACTCTGAAACTTGATTCACATGGGAAAAGCAAAATAAATACTTATTTTTCCATTTATTTATTGGTTTTCAGAATAATGAGTTGGTACCCAAGCATTTCCCATAGCAGCCATAACTGAGTAAATTATCAAACTTCTATTGGGGTCATGTGAAAAGACCCAACTCCCACTGGCTGAAGATGGGGCAATTTGAGCATCAAAAAGTATATTGACTGTAATGGAATGTTTTCTTTCTTTTATACAAGAGTATTATACACACACACACACACACACACACACACACACAATTAAATTTCCAAGTGGTTAGTTCCTTTATGCCACCTTTTTGATAATTTCTAATTAATTGAATGGTGGTCAGAGATGAGAGATTATAAAACATTTACTCTTTGGAATTTATTATGGGAAAATAATTTCATATTTCTCTTTGATTCTTCCAATAGTTGTACTCTTAACAACCTCATATTCATAAAATTCATAAGGTTTCTTTTCAGCATGAAATTTTGGATGCAGCTCAAGTGGTGAAGAACTTCTCACATTCAATATAACCTCCTAGATTTTATCCAGAATAAATTATCTTAAGTTTAGTAAGTGCTGAGCAGTGACAGGAGGCATTTCTACATTTATTACTTCTATAGGATATTCCTTTCATATGAATTCACTAATACTAATGATGTTAATGACAACTATAGGTAATATTTACAGAAAACATGCTATGTGGCTGCTATTTTTCCAAGTATTAACTACTCACTCCTCACAACAATTCTATTACATGATGTAGCAGGCTGACTCTGGATTGGCCCCAGTGGCCCCTTCCTCCTGGTATTCATACTCTTGTGTAAGCCTTTTCCCTTGAGTGTAGGGTGGCCTAGTTCCTCGCTTTTAACCAAAAGAAGATAGAAAAAGTGATGAAATAATGTCATTTCAATGATTGGATTACACAAGACGACAGCTTCTTTGATGCTAGCAGCCTCTTGCTTCCTTGGCTTGCACACTCTGATGAAGTAAGCAGCCACCTTGAAGAGGCCCATGTCGCAAGGAAGTGAAGTCAGCATTTAGCCAACAGCCAGCTAGAAACTGAGGACCTCAGCGCAACAGCCCTCAGTGAATTAATTCGGTCAACAAGCACATGAGGTTGGAAGTGCATCCCTTCCCCAGTTGAGCCTTCCGATGAGACTCAGCCATGGTTGAAATCTTGATTTTAGCCTTGTGAGTGGCCCTGAAGCACAGAACCCAACTAAGTTACGCCTAGACTCCTGACCCACAGAAACTGAGATAATGTGTATTATTTTAAGCTACTAAGTTTGTGGTAATTTATTACACAGCAATAAATAACTAATATACATAGGTACTACTATCACCATTTTACAAGTGAGCAAAATGAGGCACAGAAATCTAAGTACCTTATCTAATAACACACTGGTAATAAAGGGGTGAAATGGTGATAATGATAGATTAAGGCTAAAGATTTTCCTGCATTCATTATATTATTTCCTCATATAAATTTGCTGAAGATATACAATGTCTGAATGGTGGTGGAAGGTTTTAAAGCAACAATTTTTTCTGAAATATAAACTTTTTAATGCTTAGTTATAAGCATGAAACAAATTTTCTCAAAAATGAATTTTCTGATGTTCTGTAACATGTACATTTGAAAGCCTTCTTGTATTAAATTCCATTATGAATTTTCTGGTGCTGAGTAAGGTGTGAATGTTGTCTAAAGGCCTTCTTACATTCCTTACATTTGTAGGGTTTCTCACCAGTATGAATTCTCTGGTGTTGAGTAAGAAAAGAATAAAGTCTAAAAGCTTTACCACATTCCTTACATTCATAAGGTTTCTCTCCAGTATGAATGCTCTGATGTTGAGTAAGTTGTGAGAGTAGTCTAAAAGGCTTTCTACATTCCTTACATTCAAAAGGCTTCTCACCAGTATGAATGCTCTGATGTTGAGTAAGTTGTGAGAGTAGTCTAAAGGCCTTCCCACATTCTTCACATTCATAAGGTCTCTCACCAATATGAATGCTCTGATGGGAAATAAGTTGTGAGTAACTACTAAAGGTCTTCCAACATTCCATACATTCATAGGGTTTCTCACGAGTATGAATTCTCTGATGGCGAACAAGTTGTTGCCTCAATCTAAAAGTCTTCCCACACTCTTTACATTCATAGGGTTTCTCACCAGTATGAATACTCTGATGGACAGTAAGCTGTTGGCATATTCTAAAAGCCTTTCCACATTCCTTACATTCATAGGGTTTCTCCCCAAAATGAATTTTCTGATGTATTCTAAGGTCTGGACCACATACAAAGGCCTTCCCACATTCCTTACATTCATAGAGTTTCTCAGAAGTATGAAGTCTCTGATGTCGAGTAAGGTGTGTACACTGCCTAAAAGTCTTCCCACATGCCTTACATTCATAGGGCTTCTCACCAGTGTGAATTCTCTGATGTCGAGCAAGCTGCTGATGTACTCTAAAGGCCTTCCCACATTCCTTACATTCATAGGGCTTTTCACCAGTATGAAGTCTCTGATGTTGAGTAAGTTCTTGGAGGACTGTAAAGGCCTTCCCACATTCCTTACATTCATAGGGTTTCTCACCAGTATGAAGTTTGTGATGTCTAATAAGGTGTGCACGCTGTCTAAAGGCCTGCCCACATTCTTTACATTTGTAAGGTTTTTCACCAGTATGAATTCTCAGGTGTTGACTAAGTGTTGAGCGACGAATAAAGGTCTTCCTACATTCCTTACATTCATATAACTTTTCTCCATTATGAATTCTCTGATACTCAGCAAGAAGATTATGCCTTTTGTAAGTGGACATTTTTTCAGAAGCAATTTTCACTTGCCCAAAATATCCCTCTTGTGGTTCCTTTTGCCCCTCAATCTTGCTTTTGCATTCCCAATCATTTCTAAAAAAGGAGTCTTGAAGGCCATAGCTTTTAATTCTTTCCATTATCTCCCACTGGAATGAATATATTTCATAAATGTCCTTTTCTGGAGATAAAGTATTGGTCCTGTATCTGGACTCCAAATCTGAAAGAAAACAAGAAAGCAAACACACGCTGTTTTCCGGTTCCAGAAGAAAGAAAACTATACAGAAATAAAAAGCATCTAAAATAATGCCTATTACTGAAACTGAGCAGGACCCTGTGGGGCTCCTGGGCATGGAAGCCTTTCTGTGTCCCCCATTTCTTTGTTTGCAGGGAACAGACTCCAGCCTCCATGACCTTCCCTGAGTTCCAAAGGGCAAATTCGAACAGTTGCTAATCAGGGAAGGGAGGGGATGCAGAAACAAGGAAGGAGTAGTCAAGAAACAGTACAGCCTTGGGGTGTCCTGGTTCTACCTCAAGGGATACATATAACAGTATCTTTGAGTTCCTCTGCAGAACTAAAACCCCCACCAAACAGAAGATGTTCCAGAGAGAAAGTCACAGTTTGATAACCTCGAGAAGCTCATCAGGAGACCACCTGAGGCCAGATTAAAGGAATACAGGCCCTGCACACACCCTGATCCTTATCAGCAACCCCGCCCTTGAACCACTGCTATAAAACTCACCAAATCCTCCTGGGTTGGGACACACAGTTCTTGAGGCACTAGCCTGCTGTGTCCCCGTTTGCCTGGCAAAGCAATAAAGCTATTCTTTTCTACTTCACCCAAACCTCTGTCTCCGAGATTCGATATGGCACTGGTGCAGAAAGGCTGAATTTTCAGCATCATTACCAGTGAATAGATTAGACATCTCTAGAAGATAGGCATCCTTGCTACAATAACACATATGTGTACCTAAAAAAACCTATCTTCTGTAAAATTACACACCAAAAATTAGAGTTTATGGGGAAAACAGGGCTGGAGAAGAACACTCAAATCTATGCAGCTTTATTGGCAGAGCACTAACAAATATAATAATTGATATCTCAAGAGATAACCTGAAAGGCAGCTCAACACAGCTGAAGGCTGCGTCATGGATATTAAAATGCACACAAAAAATTGAAAACACTGGATTTCAGGTGCTGAGACATTGTACATGAAAATAAAGCCCTGAGCCAGTGAGGCTACCATTAAGATGGAAATAGGATGAAGTGAAACCTGTCATCAGCTAGGAGACACGCAGGTTGATGGTATCCATGTCTGGGGAGGGAGCCTGAATGTAGGCATTTATTATTAATTTTCTTAATATGGAGGTGTAAGGGCTCTTAACAATAAAGTATCAAATTAAAGGCTTTTGCCTTTCCTGCTGAATGTTATAAATCTACTTCTACCATTCTGGCACTATTCAACAAGGAAAATTACCTGTGAAACAACTAAGTTCCACATTATACTGATATCATTCCCTACTTCATATCATTACTAAGTTAATTTGTATTATGGATTATTAACTGTATTATGGAACAGACTATATTCTCATACATTTCAAAACAAGGCAAAGGAAACAGAGAATAAAGAAAGTCCAGGAATGGAGGTGAGGTTGGTGATTAGGCAAACAAGGTAAATCAGTGGAGGCCTGATTTAAGTGTGTGTAAGAATCACCTAAAGGTCTGTTAAAACTATACAGAGATGTTTGACTGAAACAAGATCTACAGGACTAGTTCCTGCACATGTTTTTGTTTTGTTCTTTTTTATATCTGACAATAAATGACCCTGTTGCTGATCAATGTTTGAGTCTCTCTACTTAAACGTGTTCAATGATTTCTCTTTACAATTAGAATAAAAGAGAAATATCTGAGCATGAATAATAAGGCTTCTGCTTATCAACTCCTCTCCCATTTACTTTCTCTGTTCATGCCATAAAGGCCTCTTTTCAGCTCACAAAATGCACTGTTTAATGTTTAATGCAACTGTTGCCATTAAATAGGGCTCTTGACAGGTTGCTCCTTCTTTGAGAAATCCTCTGATTTTGCATGGTTGACTTCTCTTCATCCTCAGATCTCAAATCAAAAATCACTTCTTCAGAAAAGATATTCCTGCTGATCCTATTTAAGTCTAAGCACTTTATGCTCTATCCCAGAAACATGTTGCTCGTCTCTATAACATTGCAATAACATATTTATTAATTTTCTCACTTGTTATTCCGTTAGTCTCTTACCCCTAAGTTTTCCCAGTGGCAGAAACGATTCTAAGTTCACTTACTATTGAATAAGCAACCCCAAATTCGCAATAGATGTTACTCATTTAATTCCCACAATTATGTAATCACTAACAAATATATACATCCGTCTCTAACCTTTTTTTTATTTGTTTTATTTCTGGCTGTGTTGGGTCTTTGTTGCTGTGCGCAGGCTTTCTCTAGTTGCAGTGAGCAGGGGCTACTCTTCGTTGCAGTGCGCAGGCTTCTCATTGAGGTGGCTTCTCTTGTTGTGGAGCATGGGCTCTAGGTGCTCAGGCTTCAGGAGTTGTGGCATGCAGGCATCAGTAGTTGTGGCACGTGGGCTCAGTAGTTGTGGCTTGTGGGCTCTAGAGTGCAGGCTCAGTAGTTGTGGCACATGGGTCTAGCTGCTCCGCAGCATGTGAGATCTTCCCATACCAGGGCTCAAACCGGTGTCCCCTGCACTAGCAGGTAGACTTGTGACCACTGCACCACCAGGGAGGCCCTGCCTCTAATCTTTTATACTGTACTACAATGACTTGCTTATCTCCACCAGAGTTCATACGATTACTACATCAGTGCTACATTTACTCAAACACTTGCTCCTCCATATCTTCCCTAGGTGCTCCTCTCCAATCCTACATAGCCGCAGCAACTTTCGTACTTCCCAGAGAATGATCTCAAATATTTTTCAATCATGCTAATATTGACAGGCTTATGAAATCCTGAGCAAAAAGGCATGTGTAGATATTGAGTACAGAAGAATGGCTGTCAACTATAGAATGGGATTTGGTATCACCTGAGTACAAGAGAGTACAAATAAAGGCTATGTTAGATGTGGGCTTGAAGACAGTGACCCAGATGGGGGACTTGAGTGAAGAATATCTAAATGCAAATGAAGTAAGAAAAGAGATGGGAGAAGATGGGATAGGAGAGATAGGAAAGTATTTTTCTGCGACTACCGTATAAATGTATAAAACTGTTGAAATGACTCAAATCATTGCTTGATCACTGAAACAAAATGAGAAATAAAATCATAAAACCAAGAGACATCTTCACTTCAAAAATTTAAAACTATTTACTAAATTTTAAAAAATTGAAGAATTTCTAGAATACTGAAAACACCACATTATCAAGAATCTATGAAAAAAAAAGAATCTACGAAATACAGCTACAGATCTTAGAAAAAAATTCATCAATACATTTAAATAGAGCAATAGAAATGAAAGAAAAAAGTATATGAGTATCCCACTCAAAACTTAAGAAAATAACAACAAAATATACTGAGGAACCCAGGAGAAAATAAATTAAAATAAATGCAGAATTCCATTAATTAGATAACAGAAAAATAATGAAATTAATATGCAAGTGAAAAACCCAGGTTGTTTGAAAAAAATTAAATGAAATATATTAACCATCTGCTAAGATAATAAGAAAAAACAGGAGGGACTTCCTTGGTGGCACAGCAGTTAAGAATCTGCCTGCCAATGCAGGGGACACAGGTTCAATTCCTGATCCAGGAAGATCCCACATGCCATGGAGCGACTAAACCCGTGCACCACAACTACTGAGCCTGCGCCCTGGAGCCCGTGAGCCACAACTACTGAGCCTGCGTTCCTAGAATTCGTGCTCTGCAACAAGAGAAGCCACCGCAATGAGAAGCACATGCACCGCAACGAAGAGCAGCCCCCACTCGCCACAACTAGAGAAAGCCCGTGCACAGCTACAAAGACCCAACACAGCCAAAAATAATAAATTAAAAATATATGTTTTTTAAGAAAAAAAAAAGGAAAGCATTCAAACAAAATAAAAAACAGCAACTAGGTATCAGAGCACATCTTGCAAGCAGAAACACTGACTACCTTTGTTCTGGACTATAATTTTGAGAATGTTTGTGTAACAAATACCCTTGGAAGGTAGAGATACTCTCTCTCTCTAAATCAACCTACAGGTTTGCTAACTGTTCAATATAATAAAGGTAGTATCTCCCTCAAAGCAAAGGTCATGCATGTGTATTACCCATTATGAAAGATTTGGGTTCTCTAAACTCCGGGTCCTCTCCCATAATGCAGCTCACTGAATGCTCACGTATCTACCTGGACCATCCGCATCACCCCCATGGAACTTGTGGGCAAAGAGGAACAAGGCAAATATGTTGATGTTCATGCTGCTTGTTGTGCTTTGAGCAATAAAATCCTCTGCCTTTGGATTAGGAGTCTTGTGTCTTCTGCCAGCATCCATGACACTGCTGTCGGCTACTTGTTAGCTTGCAAGTAGGGTAAAATTTCAGACCCTTTACACTTCTTGACACTAACAAATTATTAATAAAACAGAATATTTTGAAAATCGTAAGGAACTACTATGGCAATAAAGGGTAATTTTCTAAGAAAATATAGAGAAAGTAGTCAAAGACCTTCTCCAAAAACTATCTTGAAGATTATCAAAACTTTAGAAAGCATGTAGCCCAATATTTAAAGTAGCCCAGCATGTTAAAAATAAGAAAATAATTCCAAGTTATTTTTTTTTCCAAGTTATTTTTTAAAGTTTATTTTATTTTTGGCTGTGTTTGGTCTTCGTTGTTGCACGTGGGCTTTCTCTAGCTGCAGCGAGCAGGGGCTATTCTTGGTTGCGGTGTGCAGGCTTCTCATTGCTCTTGTTGCAGAGCATGGGCTCTAGGCACTTAGGCTTCAGTAGTTGTGGCACGCAGGCTTAGTAGTTGTGGCGCATGGGCTTAGTTGCTCCATGGCATGTGGGATCTTCCTGGACCAGGGATCGAACCCATGTCCCCTGCATAGGCAAGTGGATTCTTAACCACTGCGCCACCAGGGAAGCCCCCCAAACTATTTTTAAGTGAGTTTAAAAATGAAATCTAAACCTAGTAAAGGAAAGCTATATGCCAATATCACTTATAAAAATTCATGCCAAAACTCATAGCACACTAAAAGAAAATATATCATAACTAATCGTGGCTTACCCTGAGAACGGAAGGGCAGTTCAACATTAGTAAATCTTCTAAAAAATTTATAATATTAATTATTCATTTTTAAAATTTATTTTTATTTTATTTTATTTTTTTGGCCACACGGCATGTGGAATCTTAGTTACCTGACCAGGGATTGAACCCATGCCCCCTGCATTGGAAGCATGGAGTCTTAACCACTGGACTGCCAAGGAAATCCCTATAATATTAATTATTCTAAGGATTAAAATTATACACTTATTTCTAAAGACACTGGAAAGCCATCTGACATTAACTCAGCACTCATTATTTATAAAAAAAGCACTCAAAGTAATAGGAATATACAGTTACTTCCTTAACATGATAAAAAATGTATTTCTTAGCCCAAAAGCTAGATTTAACTTAGTGAACAAACACTGGGAGCATGAGGAGACTTAGGAACTGTTCTAAAAATTGATTGTGGTGGTAGTTACATAACTATATACGTTTATTAAAATGCCTAAAACTGGATACTAAAAAGAGTGAATTTTAATGTATGTCAATTATATATTCATCAATAAACTGAATTTTTTAAAGTATAAAAATGTAAACACAAAAAAGATGTAGATTCCCACTAACTTATAAAAATAATGCAATCCTCAGGGAGTATGTGGAAATTTTCTGTACCTTCCATTCAATTTTTCTGTGAATGGAGACTATGAATGAAGTCTATTTTTTAAAAAATGAATGTAAAGTGTCTTGTCCCTCTAACTCACCTATATTCTACTTCTTTTTATTCTGAAATATTTAATTATGAACTCTAAAAGTTATTTTTCTTTTTGCCCAAACTCTGTTCCAAAAATTAATTTGTAATGGCTTTCTTTAGTCACCAGATTATCACCTAGAATGGAAAAAACCTGTAGGTCAGAGATATAAGTGGCCTAATGCAATGCAATAATGCTACACTGATTCGAATTAAGGATCAACACTACACTTTAAATCCATTTGTGTAAATGGTTTTTAAGTATATGTTTTATTATTTTTAAAACATTTTTAATTAATTAATTTATTTTTGCCTGCATTGGGTCTTCATTGCTGTGAGCTGGCTTTCTCTAGTTGCAGTAAGTGGGGGGTACTCTTTGTTGTGCTGCGTGGGCTCCTCATTACGGTGGCTTCTCTTGTTGTGGACCATGGGCTCTAGGCATGTTGGCTTCAGAAGTTGTGGCATGTGGGCTCAGTAGTTGTGGCACACGGTCTTAGTTGCTCCGTGGCATGTGGGATCTTCCCAGACCAGGGCTCGAATCCATGTCCCCTGCATTGGCAGATGAATTCTAAACCACTGAGCCATCAGGGAAGCCCTTAAGTATATGTTTTAAAAGGGTTAGCGAAATATTTTTGTTTGGGGTTTTCTACACAAATATATAGCTATCACTGAAAAACTGGGGTAGCTGACACCCTAAATCCAGGTAAACCTCCACGAGATTACACTACGCAGTCCCTATTTCTTAGGGTAACACAAGCAGACCCCAAAACATGGAAAGTCTGGAGGATGTCTCAGCAGGGCAACCAAAGAGATCAGGATATGACTCCACCTGAGCTGCAAAATTCTGAGACCTCCTGGACGAAGTGCTGCTCTGCTTTGGAGAAAGCAGCTTTCAGAGAAATCAGCACCATGTGGCTCCTTCCTGAGAGATCCCAAAAGCATAAGAGGGGTGGCCGTAAGGTGGCTTGCAGTTTTAACTGATACTCTGTGATTCTGAATCCCAGTGGAAAATTCTACTCAACAAGCGGAAGAAGAAAATAATTTATTCTCTTCTAGAACTAGAAAGTTAGTCTTTTAACAGAATAATATGCCAGTCAAATGATTTATTTCTTTCTTATAATGCTCCTTAGAAAAGCAATCTTGCTGTAAGATCCAACAGATGCATTTTATGCAAACAGAGAGGTAGAATAAAATTAACACAATCCAAATTAAAAATACGAATGAATTTATTTTTTCCTAGAATTAGACATGTTACTTCAAGAATCTATATGGAGAAATAACCAAGAATTTTTTAAAAACTGGAAAAGAAGACTAATAAGAAGGGAATACTCCAAAGGTTAGTAGAGGTACACTAAAAAGCTCCAGTAATCATACAGGGACTTCCCTGGTGGTCCAGTGGTGAACAATCCACCTTCCAATGCAGGGGACGCAGGTTTGATCCCTGGTCAGAGAACTAAGATTCCACATGCCACGGGACAACTAAGCCTGTGCACGACAACTACTGAGCTCGCGCGCCTCAACTAGAGAGGCTGTGTGTCACTAACTACAGAGCCCACGTGCCCTGGAGCCTGTACACCACAACTAGAGAGAAGCCCAAGTGACACAACAAAGAGCCTGTGTGCCACAATGAAAAGATCCTGCAAGCCTTAACGAAGATCCTGTGTGCCTGCAACTAACACCTGAAGCAATCAAAATAAATTACAATACATACTTTAAAAAAAATAAAAAATAACAAAAATAATATTGACATTGATGACAAAAAACTGCATTAAAACATTAAAAAATTTTCAGGTTAAACATATTGTTGAGAAGCAAGAAGAACTACAATCCTGCAGCCTGTGGAACAAAACCCACATTCACAGAAAGATAGACAAAATGAAAAGGCAAAGGGCTATGTACCAGATGAAGGAACAAGATAAAACACCAGAAAAACAACTAAATGAAGTGGAGATAGGCAACCTTCCAGAAAAAGAATTCAGAATAATGATAGTGAAGATGATGCAGGAACTTGGAAAAAGAATGGAGGCAAAGATCGAGAAGATACAAGAAATGTTTAACAAAGATTTAGAAGAATTAAAGAACAAACAAACAGAGATGAACAATACAATAATTGAAATGAAAGATACACTAGAAGGAATCAATAGCAGAATAACTGAAGCAGAAGAACGGATAAGTGACCTGGAAGACAGAATGGAAGAATTCACTGCTGTGGAACAGAATAAAGAAAAAAGAATGAAAAGAAATGAAGACAGCCTAAGAGACCTTGGGGACACCATTAAATGCAACAACATTCGCATTATAGGGGTCCCAGAAGGAGAAGAGAGAGAGAAAGGACCCAAGAAAATATTTGAAGAGATTATAGTCAAAAACTTCCCTAACATGGGAAAGTAAATAGCCACCCAATTCCAGGAAGTGCAGAGAGTCCCATACAGGATAAACCCAAGGAGAAATACGCCGAGACACATAGTAATCAAATTGGCAAAAATTAAAGACAAAGAAAACTTATTGAAAGCAGCAAGGGAAAAATAACAAATAACATACAAGGGAACTCCCATAAGGTTAACAGCTGATTTCTCAGCAGAAACTCTACAAGCCAGAAGGGAGTGGCATGATACACTTAAAGTGATGAAACCTACAACCAAGATTACTCTACCCAGCAATGATCTCATTCAGATTCGGTGGAGAAATCAAAAGTTTTACAGACAAGCAAAAGCTAAGAGAATTCAGCACCACCAAACCAGCTCTACAACAAATGCTAAAGGAACTTCTCTAAGTGGGAAACACAAGAGAAGAAAAGGACCTACAAAAACAAACCCAAAACAATTAAGAAAATGGTCATAGGTACATATCGATAATTACCTTAAACGTGAATGGATTAAATGCTACAACCAAAAGACAGGCTTGCAGAACGGATACAAAAACAAGACTCATATATATGCTGTATACAAGCGACCCACTTCAGACCTACGGACACATAGAGACTGAAAGTGAAGGGATGGAAAAAGATATTCCATACAAATGGAAATCAAAAGAAAGCTAGGGTAACAATACTCGTAACAGATAAAATAGACTTTAAAATAAAGAATGTTACAAGAGACAAGGAAGGACACTACATAATGATCAAGGGATCAATCCAATAAGAAGATATAACAATTATTAATATATATGCACCCAACACAGGAGCACCTCAATACATAAGGCAACTGCTAACAGCTATAAAAGAGGAAATCGACAGTAACACAATAATAGTGGGGGACTTTAACACCTCACTTACACCAATGGACAGATCATCCAAAATGAAAATAAATAAGGAAACAGAAGCTTTAAATGACACAATAGACCAGATAGATTTAATTGATATTTATAAGACATTCCATCGAAAAACAGCAGATTATACTTTCTTCTAAAGTGTGCACGGAACATTCTCCAGGATAGATCACGTCATGGGTCACAAATCAAGCCTCAGTAAATTTAAGAAAATTGAAATCATATCAAGCAACCTTTCTAACCATAACGCTATGCAATTAGAAATCAATGACAGGGAAAATAACGTAAAAAACACAAACACATAGAGGCTAAACAATACGTTACTAAATAACCAGGAGATCACTGAAGAAATCAAAGAGGATATCAAAAAATACTTACAGACAAATGACAATGAAAACACGACGGTCCAAAACCTATGGGATGTGGCAAAAGCAGTTCTAAGAGGGAAGATTATAGTTATACAAGCCTACCTCAAGAAACAAGAAAAATCTCAAATAAACAATCTAACCTTACACTTAAAGGAACTAGAGAAGGAAGAACAAAACAACCCAAAGTTAGCAGAAGGAAAGAAATCATAAAGATCAGAGCAGAAATAAATGAAATAGAAACAAAGAAAACAGTAGCAAGGATCAATAAAACTAAAAGCTGGTTCTTTGAGAAGATAAACAAAATTGATAAACCATTAGCCAGACTCATCAAGAAAAAGAGGGAGAGGACTCAAATCAGTAAAATTAGAAATGAAAAAGGAGAAGTTACAATAGACACCACTGAAATACAAAGCATCTTAAGAGACTACTACAAGCAACTCTATGCCAATAAAATGGACAACCTGGAAGAAATGGACAAATTCTTAGAAAGGTAAAACCTTCCAAGACTGAACCAGGAAAAAGAAATACAAAAGAAATAGAAAATATGAACAGACCAATCACAAGTAATGAAATTGAAACTGTGATTAAAAATCTTCTAACAAACAAAAGTCCAGGACCAGATGGCTTCACAGGTGAATCCTATCAAACATTTAGAAAAGAGCTAACACCCATCCTTTTCAAACTCTTCCAAAAAATTGCAGCGGAAGGAACACTCCCAAACTCATTCTATGAGGCCACCATCACCCTGAAACCAAAGCCAGACAAAGATACTACAAAAAAAGGAAATTACAGACCAATATCACTGATGGACATAGATGCAAAAATCCTCAACAAAATACTAGCAAACAGAATCCAACAGCACATTAAAAGGACCATATGCCATGATCAAGTGGGATTTATCCCAGGGATGCAAGAATTCTTCAGTATATGCAAATCAATCAATGTGATACACCATATTAACAAATTGAAGAACGAAAACCATATGATCATCTCAACAGATGCAGAAAATGCTTTTGACAAAATTCAACACCCATTTATGATAAAAACTCTCCAGAAAGTGGGTATAGAGGGAACCTACCTCAACATAATAAAGGCCATATACGACAAACCCACAGCAAACCTCATTCTCCATGGGGAAAAACTGAAAGCATTTCCTCTAAGATCAGGAACAAGACAAAAATGTCCACTCTCACCACTATTATTCAACATAGTTTTGGAAGTCCTACCCACGGCAATCAGAGAAGAAAAAGAAATAAAAGGAATACAAATTGGAAAAGAAGAAGTAAAACTCTCACTCTTTGCAGATGACATGATACTATACATAGAGAATCCTAAAGATGCTACCAGAAAACTACTAGAGCTAATCAATGAATCTGGTAAAGTTGCAGGATACAAAATTAATGCACAGAAATCTCTTGCATTCCTATACACTAATGATGAAAAATCTGAAAGAGAAATGAAGGAAACAGTCCCATTTACCACTGCAACAAAAAGAATAAACTGCCTAGGAATAAACCTACTGAGGGAGACAAAAGACCTGCATGCAGAAAACTATAAGACACTGATGAAAGAAATTAAAGATGATACCAACAGATGGAGAGATATACCATGTTCTTGGATTGGAAGAATGAACATTGTGAAAATGACTATACTACCCAAAGCAATCTACAGATTCAAAGCAATCCCTAACAAATTACCAATGGCATTTTTGTGGAACTAGAACAAAAAAATCTTTAAATTTGCATGGAGACACAAAAGACCCTGAATAGCAAAAGCAGTCTTGAGGGAAAAAAACAGAGCTGGAGGAATCAGACTCCCTGACTTCAGACTATACTACAAAGCTAGAGTAATCAAAACAATATGGTACTAGCACAAAAACAGAAATACAGATCAATGGAACATGATAGAAAGCACAGAGATAAACTCACGCACCTATGGTCAACTAATCTATGACAAAGGAGGCAAAGATATACAAAGGAGACAAGGATATACAATGGAGAAAAGACAGTCTCTTCAATAAGTGGTGCTGGTAAAACTGGACAGGTACATTTAAAAGAATGAAATTAGAACACTCCCTAACACCATACACAAAAATAAACTCAAAATGGATTATAGACCTAAATCTAAGATCGGACACTATAAAACTCTTGGAGGAAAACACAGGAAGAACACTCACAACAAGATTTTTTTTGATCCACCTCCTAGAGTAATGGAAATAAATACAAAAATAAACAAATGGGACCTAATGAAACTTCAAAGCTTTTGCACAGCAAAGGAAACAATAAACAAGATGAAAAGACAACCCTCAAAATGGGAGAAGATATTTGCAAATGAATCAATGGACAAACGATTAATCTCCAAAATATATAAACAGCTCATGCAGCTCAACAATAAAAAAACAAACAACCCAATCCAAAACTCGGCAGAAGACCTAAATAGACATTTCTCCAAAGAAGACATACAGATGGCCAAGAGACACATGAAAAGCTGCTCAACATCACTAATTATTAGAGAAATGCAAATCAAAACTACAATGAGGTATCACCTCACACCAGTTGGAATGGGCATAGTCAGAAAATCTACATACAACAAATGCTGGAGAGGGTGTGGAGAAAGGGAACCCTCTTGCACTGTTGGTGGGAATGTAAATTGATACAGCCACTATGGAGAACAGTATGGAGGTTCTTTAAAAAACTAAAAATAGAATTACCATATGATCCAGCAATCCCACTACTGGGCATATACCCAGAGAAAACCATAATTCAAAAAGACATATGCACCCCAATGTTCATTGCAGCACTACATACAATAGCCAGGTCATGGAAGCAACCTAAATGCTCATCGACAGACAAATGGATAAAGAAGATGTGGTACATATATACAATGGAATATTACTCAGCCATAAAAAGGAACGAAATTGGGTCATCTGTTGAGACGTGGATGGATCTAGAGACTGTCATAGAGTGGAGTAAGTCAGAAACAGAAAATCAAATACCGCATATTAACACATATATGTGGAACCTAGAAAAATGGTACAGATGAACTGGTTTGAAGGGCAGAAATTGAGACAAATGTAGAGAACAAACGTATGGACACCAAGGGGGGAAGTGGCGGGGGGTGGTGGTGGTGGTGGTGTGATGAATTGGGAGATTGGGATTGACATGTATACACTGATGTGTATAAAATGGATGACTAATAAGAACCTACTGTTTAAAAAAAATAAAATAAAATTCAATAATTCAAAATAAAATGATAAAAAAACATTGTTGATAACAATATTATGTACTTGAATAAAGTAAATTAGAAGATATGTAAATTTCATTAGGACCCATCTGCCTTTCTTGAGGAATTCAGTAAAGAATAAATTAAGAAAAGAAAGAGAGATCTGGAAAGAAGGAAAATCAAAACTATGTCATAACAATTGGTATGAGTATTGAAACTTTTTAACTCTATGACTAATTTTAACAAAATGTGTTAATAATGTGAGGATTAGGGTTACAGAACATAATTTACATGTTATTTACTCTAAAATATAGAAATACTATAAGAAGAGGTGGGAAAGGAGACTTCTGTTTCTGACTATGACAGAGAAGCTAGTTTTAGACTAACCCACCCAAGACAACTGAAATGGTTAATTAAAATAATTGTTTGATGATACTAATGAACAACCAAAGCAGCCAGGACTGGACAGCCAACATCCTGGAGAGAAAGCAAACATGTTGAATTCAGCCAACACTCTGCATGGAATTTCCCCTGAGGTATTTGCTGACTCTCAAACTGAGCATCTATCAAGGCCATGAAATTAAGCAGAAAGTAACTTCTAAAAGGCTAAAGGTCCAAGTAGAGATTTTGGCAGTCTCAAAGTGCTAGGGAGACAGAAATTGGAGTCCAGATCCCTCTAAAGAGGAAGTTTCCTAATAATCATCCCAGACTTTCAGCTGAGACCCCAGAAGAGCTACAAACAGGCAGTAAACAGACTATTCTTAAGTGGATGAAGTTCATCAGCCCATGCTCTGTATGCCTACCAGAGGCAAATAAAATCATCTCTGAAGAAAGACAACATATTGTTCAGAAACTTTCAGAGCCTCTAAAAATTTTCAAACACAATGTCCAGAATTTGACTATAAATAATCAGGTATAAAAGACTGGAGAAAAATGACTAAAACACCAAGAGGTTAAGCAGACAACAGAAACAGGCCCAAGCTATTACAAAACTGTGATTAATATTCCAAAAACACAGGGGCTTCCCTGGTGGCACAGTGGCTAAGACTCCGCACTCCCAATGCAGGGGGCCTGGGTTCAATCCCCAGCCAGGGAACTAGATCCCACATGCATGCCACAACTAAGAGTTCACATGCCAAACTGAGGAGCCCGTGTGCCACAACTAATGAGCTGGTGAGCCACAACTAAGGAGCCCATGTGCCACAACTAAGGAGCTGGGGAGCCGCAAGTAAGGAGCCCTGGAGCTGCAACTAAGGAGCCTGCCTGCCGCAACTAAGGAGCCCACCTGCCGCAACTAAGGAGCCCACATGCTGCAACTAAGGAGCCCACAAGCCACAACTTAGGAGCCCACCTGCCGCAACTAAGGCCCCACACAACCAAATGAATATTTTTCAAAAATTCCAAGAAAACATATATAAGATGGAGAATTTAACCAGAAGTAGAATTCATTAAAAATATCCAAATAGAATTTTTATAACTTAAAATTACAATAAGTAAAATTAAAAATTTAACAGATAGCTTTATGGGAATTCCCTGGCAGTCCAGTGGTTAGGACTCCATGCTTTCACTACCAAGGGTACAGGTTCAATCCCCGGTTGGGGAACTAAGATCCTGCAAGCTGCACAGAGCAGCCAAAAAAAATAATAAATTAAAAAAAAAATCCCTTTGCCAGACCACAGAGCCTAAAGATTAAAAAATATATATATTTTAACAAATAGCTTTAACAGGGCTTCCCTGGTGGCGCAGTGGTTGAGAGCCCGCCTGCTGATGCAGGGGACACGGGTTCGTGCCCCGGTCCGGGAAGATCCCACATGCCGCGGAGCGGCTGGGCCCGTGAGCCATGGCCGCTGAGCCTGCGCATCCGGAGCCTGTGCTCCGCAATGGGAGAGGCCACAACAGTGAGAGGCCCGCATACCGCAAAAAAAAAAAAAGAAAAATACATGATTAATCCAAAAATAGGCAGGAGATGGAAAAAAGGAAGAAAGGACATGTTGAACAAACAGAAAAAACTAGGAAGACAGCAGATTTAAGCCCAAATATATAAGAAAATTACTTAAATGTAGATGGATAAAATATACCAATTAAAAGACAAAGATGCTCCTTATCTACATAGGGGGGAGGAGGCTGTGTGGGGAGTCCAATCTGGGTAAAGAGGACATCCACTTGTGGGGGCAGCCTTGTATAGGTTAGGGAGTACCAGTGAGAAGAGGAGAGGATCCAGACAGAGGAGCAGCCCAGTATCTTCTGGACAAACCCACCATGAACCTAATATCTGTCATCCCACCAGTACCATTCAAATCACTATCAGGGACTTCCCTGGTGGCACAGTGGTTAAGAATCCACCTGCCGATGCAGGGGACACGGGTTCGAGCCCTGGTCTGGGAAGATCCCACATGCCACGGAGCAACTAATCCCATGGGCCACAACTACTGAGCCTGCGCTCTAAAGCCTACGAGCCACATCTACTGAGCCCTCGTGCCACAACTACTGAAGCCCCCGTGCCTGGAGCCCATGCTCCACAACAGGAGAGGCCACTGCAATGAGAAGCCTGTGCACCGCAACAAGGAGTAGCCCCCACTCGCTGCAACTAGAGAAAGCCCACATGCAACAACAAAGACCCAATGCAGCCATAAATATAAATAAATTAATTAATTAAAAACCACTACCATATTCCACTGGGACAAATGAAATAGCCTCCTAATTGGTCTTCCTACTCTCCATCTTGCCCCCATTCGATCTATTCTCCATAGAGTGATAATTATAAAATAAATCAGCTCATGTCATTCCCCTGCTCAGAAACCTCCAATGCCTATCACACTTAAAAATCACATGCCAGGAGTTCCCTGGTGGCCTAGGGGTTAGGATTTCAGGCTTTCACTGCTGTGGCCCGGGTTCAATCCCTGGTTGGGGAACTGAGATCTGGCAAGCAGTGCAACAGGGCAAAAAATAAAAATAAAAGTCACATGCCTTCCCCTATGACATACAAACGTTTACAAGATTTAGCCCTTGCCTAACTTTCTGACTTCATCTTGTTACTCTACTTTTCACTTACCTTTTGAGTAATCATCCTGGTCTTCTTGCTGTTCCTCAAACATCAAAGCCTTTTTTCCTCCGACCCAAGACCTCTGCATTTACTGTTCCATTAGGACTGCTCTTGCTTCTTGCTTTAGATATTCATATGGTTTGAGCTCTTTTTTCATGTTTCCACTCGAATATCACCTCCTCAAAAAGCCCCAACAACCCTAAAACAAACCTGTTTACACCTGCCAATTTCTATCCCTCTTCTTCTCACTTTTCTTAGTAATAACACTTGTCAGTATATAATATTGTTTATTCATTTACTTGTTTAGTTAATGTCCTTTCTCCTATTAAAATGTAAACAGCAAGACTGCTGGAAACTACCACTCTTGTTCACGATTGTCCTACTGGTGTCTAGGACAGTGCTTGTTTCAGACTGGGCACACAAGTATTTGCCGAATAAATGAACGAACATATTTTTAGGCAAGCAAATATATATATATTAGTTAGACTGGAAAGAAACTGGATCCCATATAGATATTGCTATGGACCAAATTGTGTCCCTCCAAAATTATACATTTAAGCCCTGACACCCAATGTGACTGTATTTGGAGAAAGTGCTTTTAGGAGGTAATTAAGGTTAAGTGAAGTAATAAGGGTGGAGTCCTAATTCACAGGACTGGTGGGTAGAATAGGATAGGATAGGACTGGTGGTCTTACAGGAGGAAGAGAGAGATTGTGCTCTCTCTCTTCACCATGTGAGGACAGTGTGAGAACAGGGCCATCTGCAAGCCAGGAAGAGAGCCCTCATCAGGCCCCAAAATGCCAATCTCAGAGTTCTAGTGACCAGAATTAGGAGAAAATACATTTCTGTTGTCTAAGTCACTCAGTCCATGGTATTTTGTTATGGCAGCCTGAGCTGCCTAATACAGATTTAGATATAGATGAATTGTAGTCATTGATCAAGAAAAAAGAGTAGCTCCTCTCTTTGTCAAATCTTTTACCTATCACCCCCAACAGGACATTTTTATTTACTTTTTATTTTGAAATAACTGTAGATTCACAGGAGGTTGCAAAGAAATGTACAGGAAAGTCTCATGCAGGCTTCACCCAGCCCCTTTCAATGTTAACATCTTACAAACTATAGTACAATATTCAAACCAAGAAATTACCCTTGGTATAATCCATAGGGCTTACTTAGATTTCACCAGTTATACATGCCATCATGTATGTGTATGTATATAGTTCTATGCAATTTTATCACATGTATAGCCTTGCATAACCGCTACCACAATGAACATACTCAACTATATCATAACCACAAGACTCCCTTGTGTTATTCCTTTATAGCCCAACCATCTCCTCCCCTCCCTATGTTCCTAACCCCTGGCAACCACTAATCCATTTCCCATCTCTGTAATTTTATTATTTCATAAATATTAGACAATTAGTCATACAGTATATAACCTTCTGTGATTGGTTTTTCTCACTCAGCATAATTTCCTTGAGGTTCATCCAAGTCGTTGTGTGTATTAATGATGTATTCCTTTTTGTTGGTGAGTATTATTCCATGGTATGGATGTACCTTTTACCCATTTTTTAATTGGGTTGTTCATCATTATACTGTTGAGTTGTAGTGGAGGCTGGATACTGGTCCTTTGTTTTACTACCGTTTTCTCTCAGTCTCTGACTCACCTATTCATTTTTTTATTAGTATATTTTGATGAGACAAAGTTTTTAATTTGGATAAATTGTGACATCAATTTTTAATTTTTATGGTTATTGCTTTCTCCTAAGAAACCTTTGCCTACTACCAAGTCATTCCCCTATGTTTTCCTCTAAAAGCTTTATATTTCTTATATATAAAATGTATACTTAGTTCTTAAATTTTCATTTTATTTTTTATACTTAGCTTTTATATTTGGCTTTTAAGATTTTTTAATGTTTATTTTTTATATTTATGTTTAAAATACATCTCAAATTAATTTTGGAATGAGACAGAGTTCAAGATTTTTTTTCCAGCTATTCCAGCATCAGTTGTTGAAAAGACTTTCCTTTCTCCACTAGAATGCTTTGATGCCTTTGTCAATAAATAAATGACCCTTTAAGCGCATGTGAGGTTTACATCTAGGGTCTCTGTTCTGTTTGTTGATCCTTAGCCAACACCATAATGTCTTGATTATTAGAGTTTTATAATATATCTTGAAGTATCTTGAAGTCATGTAGTCTAAGTTCTATAATATGCTCTTCCTTTTTCAAGATTGTTTTAGACATGCTAAGTCCACTGCTTTTCCATATAAATTTTAGAATCAGCTTGTTTATGTCTACAACAAAAGTTCCTAGGATTATGACTGGAATTGTGTTGAATCTATACAATAGACATTTTTACAATACCGAGTCCCCATCCCCAAAATGGTATCTTTCTATTCACTAGGTCTTCTTTTATTTCTCTTAGCAATGTTCCATCATTTTTATTATAGAGGTTTTACACATTTTGTCAAATTTATTCCTTAGTATTTTGTTTTTTTGACACTACTGTAAATTGACTTAATTGACTTTAATTTTTCTTAATTGACTTTAATTTTCTAATTTTTTTCACTCTTAGTTTATAATAACACAATTGATTTTTGTAGCTCAACCTTGTATCCTGTGATCTTACTGTGATCTTCAAGTATTGCTTTGAGTAGCTGTTATTTTGATTCCTTATAATTTTCTAAGTATATAATTATGCCATCTCCAAATAGTTTTACTTCTTCCTTTCTGATCTTTACAATATCTCTTATCTCTTTTTCTTGCCTTATTGCAATGCTAGAACCTTCAATACAATGTTAAGTAGAATTGGGGAGACTGGGCATCCTTGCCTTGCTCACAATCTTGGGGGAAACTCTTCAATCAAGTATGATGAAGTTTATGATGTAGTATTTTTTCAGCAGATGTCCCTTATCAGATTGAGGAAGCTCCCCTCAGTTTCTAGTTTCCTGAGAATTTTTATTATGAATGGATGTTGAATTTTGTCATATGCTATTTTTACATCTATGGAGATGATCACATGGTTTCTCACATTTCTGTTAATATGTTAAATTACACTGATTAATTTTTTAATGTTAAACCAAGATAGGGTTTTCCTGGGATAAACCCTACTTGGTCATCATTTTTATATATTGCTGGATTTAATTTCCTGATATTTTTTAAGCATTTTACATCTACATTCACAAAGGATAGAAATTACCAAAGGGAAAAAAATTATAGACTTATATCCTTCATGAACTTAGTAAAAGAGTTATAGTAGTCTCATAAAATGAATTGGAAGGAGTTCTTTCTTTTTCTGAAGGAATTTGTGTAATACTGTAATATTTCTTCCTTAAATATTTAATAGAATTCACCAGTGAAACCATCTGAGCCTAGCATTTTCTTTCTGGAAAGACTTCTGATAATGGATTCAATTATTTTAGCAAATATGAAGTTATTCATATTTTCTTTTTTCTCTTGTGTCAGGTCTGGTAAGCTATATTTTTCAAGGAATTTTTCCATTTCATTGAAGTTGTCAAATTTACTGACATAAAGTTATTCATGGTATTCTCTTTTTTTTTTTTTTGCGGTACGCGGGCCTCTCACTGTTGTGGCCTCTCCCATTGCAGAGCACAGGGTCCAGATGTGCAGGCTCAGCGGCCATGGCTCACAGGCGCAGCAGCTCCGCGGCATGTGGGATCTTCCAGGACCGGGGCACGAACCTGTGTCCCCTGCATCGGCAGGCAGACTCTCAACCACTGTGCCACCAGGGCAGCCTCTCTTATTTTTTTAATGGTTGTAAAAATGTGAAGTGAAAACCTCTCTTTCATTCCTGGTGTTAGTAATTTATATTGTCTCTCTTTCTTTCTTGATTAGTCAAGTTGGTGTTTATCAATTTTGTTGATCTTTTCAAGAAATCAACTCTAAGCTTTATTAATTTTCACTTTTTTTCTTTTTCTATTTTGTTGATTTTAACTCATATTTATTATCATTTTTTTCCTTCTACTGAGAACAGTTTCTCTCTTTCAAGTGGGAGAGAAACATGAGACAAGAAACAGAGAGTTGTAATCAAGGCCAGTAGGAAGTTCCTTTGCTAGCCCAAAGGTTAAAGATTTTAATTTGCTTCCTAGGTCTCAGGTCTTTTCTCCACAGGCTATGGGCTTTTGAAGAGAGATGTGTAACATCTCGAGGGTATGTCTCTACCCTAACATACTTGGCTATTACCTACAGTAATGACTTCCCCATGCCTGCTAAGCCCTCACTCACCAGGGTGATGTCTTCTTGTCCCTTCCCTTACAACCATCCAGGGCTCCTTCCCTTCATCCAATAAGGTAATCACATCTGGTTTAGAAATGGAAGGTCCTGCTTAAAAGATAATGTGACATGAAATTATAAGCCCCAAAGACCTTAGGTTCAGATTTGGTTAAATTTATAATAAACGATAGATCAAAATGGTACTTTATAAAGCCTAAGAGCAAAGAAATGCTAGGGAGTTGAAGAACACTCATACTAGGGTAACCTCAGGACCACAAGGAATAGACACCAGATGGGTAAGAAGAGGCCTTAAAACAATTTAAACTCATACCTCATACAAGCTCTGTTGAGAGGCAGTCTTTTGTAATAGTTGAAAACACAGAATATGGATCCAGACTGCATGGGTTCATATCCTGCCTTTGTTGCTATGTTACCTCTGCAAATTATTAACATTTTGTGCCTAAATTTTCTCATCTGAAATAAGGATAATAATAGCATATTTCTCATAGAGTTTTTGCGAGGATTAATTAATAACGTACAATGCTCAGAATAGTATGTAAGTATATGCAGTTATATGTATATATACACATAATATGTGTGTATACTAGCTATTGACTTTTATTGTTATCAATTTGCTGAGAGAATAAGAAGCTTCCTCAGACATCCTCAGATTCTTACTAAGATATTCATTTAATGTTGAATGCAAAGTTCTTAGACTTTTTTTTTTTTTTTCAAAGTTCTTAGACTTTAACTTTCTACCACAAAGCAAGTAGAACTGAATATGTCTGTTATAGGAAACAGAATGCACTTACTTGAGTTTTAGATGAACTTTGTGGATCCACCTCATACTATGTAAGTTCTACAGGCTCCTCTGATTTTTAAAGAGACTCAGAATCCCTGAGTCTAGGTATTCTCTTTGCAGGTGGATTATAAAGGAGGGTTAAGCATCTACATCAATTCCGAGCCTGGTTTCTTGGAGAATGCGTCTGTCGTAAAAAACCCAGAATTCAAACCCAGCCCCTTGAATACTAAGGAAACATGGAAACAACAGAGCCTGAAGAAAGTCTGATGGACCTAGCCTGCTGAACCTGAGAGTGATGAAGTGTTAAAAGGAGGGGCCTACTTCCAACCTAACAAAGCTTGGACCATTCCTTTGGAACAGAGAGAAAAATTTTATCTAGTTTCTCAAAACATAGTCCCGATATTGATAGAAGAGAAAGCCAGTATAATTGGGGATAAATAGCCTTACCTAGTGAGATGAAGTTGCTATAATTCTCCCACATGACATCCCTATATAAGTCCCTCTGAGCTGAGTCCAGGAATTCCCATTCTTCCTGTGAGAAGTCTATGGCCACATCTCTGAATGTCACTGAACCCTGAAAAAATAAAACTCATGGATAACTTGTGAAAATAAATGAAATATTTTTTAAATGGAAAGAGAGATCAATGATTGCATTGCAGAGAGGGAGGGAGCACACAGCAAGCAAATTTATGACATGTGTAAGGACAGTAAGAAAATTAGTATCACTGAAGCATAGTGCTACATGTCCTGAACAGTCCTGTGAGTGCAGATGAGATTAAATTTTTACCCAAAAATACCTGGAAAGGAATAAAATAACCAAAAGAAGTTCCAGTTAAATGAAACTGTGCACACAAACCCTCTGCAAGCTGTATCTCCACCACAAATTCTTAAGAAATATGAGGTCTTCTACCTTCTTTCCCCTTTACTGATCATGAAAAAACATTGATAAAAATGAAATGTACTATGAAATCTCTAAGAAAATAGACTCAAGTTCACCATAAAGTCACATTTTATTATAAGCATCTTCCCTGTTATGACCAATTCTTTAGTAAATTTTAGAAAATTTGCTACATGGCAGTCCACATTTCAAATGTATTAAATCCAATCTTTTTTTCCTCTCTCTTTAGATGTCTGGATTCAATACAGTCTCAAAAATCTTCCTCAACTCTCACATTCTACTTTATGTATTACTTATGCATGTGGATGATTTTCTTACTATTTATCATCCATCATCCCTCACTGAACATCTTTCCTCATTCCTGAGTTAGAGGATACCGAATGGTAAAGGTATCACCCTGGACCAGTGGTTTTCAATGAGGAGTGATTTTACTTCCCAGAAGACATCTGGCCATGTCTGGAGACAATTTTGATAGGCACAACTAGGGTGAAGGGGTGTGAGTGTTAGAAGTGTCTAACTGGTAGAGGCCAGGGATACTGTTAAACACCCTACAATGCAGAGGACAATCCCCCACAATAAAATATTCTCTGGCTCAAAATATTAATACAGTTGAAACTTGAACAACACAGATTTGAACTGCATGGTACCAGTTATACGTATATTTTTTTCAATAGTAAACACTACAGTATTATGCAATTCTCGGTTGGTTGAATCTGTGGATGCAGAACTGCATATAATGAGGAATTCCAGATATGGAGGAATGGCATATACAGAGGGCCAGATTTTCAACTGCACAAAGGATCAGCGTCCCTAATCCCTGCGTTGTTCAAAGGTCAAGTGTAGTTCCAAGGTTGAGAAACCCTGCTCTAAACCAGCGCATCCTGTAAAACTACACGATGGACTCTGCTCCTAGTATCCTTCTCTCAGTGGAGAGACGCATTCTTCCTCTCTGTTTGCAGTTCTGTTCCAATCACCTCCTACTCACCCCATTGCTGAAGGAGGGATCCCTCACCCTAAATGGTATGAGATGACTGAATATCCGACACCTGACAGATGAGACTGACAGCAGGTTATTAGTCACATATACTCACAGCCCGGCAGAGGAAGACACCACACGTCATGCAGGGCCACACAGGGGTTGCACTCAGGAATAGGGTGAAAATGCAGGATCTGTGGGAGGCAGGCTTTATAGTAAAAAGAGGATGAGGGGTCCCTGGCCAATGCAGGAGGATGTGATGAGCTTGTTTGAATAATTCTGTGGGCTGGCAAGGAGGTGAAACCTATTAGGTTGAGGACTAAGAGGGGTTTAGCTGGTCTAGCTGATAGGGAAACTAGCCAGGTAAAGAGTCGTTTCCATTGCATGGGGGTCACATCTGGGGAGAGCACGGAACTCTTGGTTAGGTCTGATAAGATATCAAGGCAGCATATGAACTTTTAGGCCTCACAATACAAGGCTGCAATCATATCCCTACCTAATCCACCCAATCCTAAAAGCCTTACATACCATAAGATCTCAACGCATACAAGGACTAAGACCAGCCAATACTAAATCTCATCTTATGTACTTAAAAAATTCAGGTCTGTGGAGAAGTTTGGAGTTTTCCCTATAAGCAGTCAAATAAGACCAAATTCTGTATTTCATCAAACCACAAGATCATCAAGGAGTGTTCAAAACAGGGATCTCCCATTTAATATTAATAGTCCATTCTTGAAAATCAAGACATTCTAACACTATTTTCCCACCATTTTGGGTGGGTGCCTATTTTCCCATCATTTTAAAGCAAAGAATTATACTGCATTATATATCAACTCCAACCCTCCAACTAGCTTCACACATTTCCCCCAGGACAGAATTAGAGTACACGTGGGTCAGTGCACACATGATATCTCTGGCTTTAGTACTTTCACTGTCTCTTACCAAATTTTTTTTTCTCACTTGCTTTGCTTCTTTCTCTACAAGTTTCTTCAATATTTTTCCAACTTCTTAGGAACTCATTTTACAAAATGACAAAAACAGGGGCTACATGTGAAGTGCACTTTGCAAATGCAATTCCAAGGAGAACATAATGGCAGGCCTGGCTCACACTCTGTATGATGCTCTGAGGCCTCCCTTATCACCAGCAGTACCACTTATACACATCCCCTTTAATGATATCTGCATGCATTTCAAAACATCTGCAGATGGTTCTGATGATCCAGCAATTGTATTTGGAATATAGCAAGACTTCCTACTGCTATAGGAAGTAGGAAGTATAGGAAAGTATAGGAAAGTATAGGAAAACTTCCTATTGTTTTCTGTTTTAAAAAAAGTTACATTGAACTATACAATTTCACTTACATAAAGTTCTAAAAATGGGCAACATTATTGTATGGTGTTCAAAGTCAGGATTACATTTGGTTACATTTGGACTGGGTAGGTAGAAAGCGACTGAAAGGGGGACATGTGAATGCTAGTAATATTCTCTTTCTTGACCTGAGTGCTGATAGCATAGATATACTCAATTTATGAAAACTCATTCAGCTGCACACTTCTGATTTGTGTACTATTCTCTATGTACATTATACAGCAATACAAAGTTAAAAAAACTTTTAAAAGATGTCAAATTGTGTATTGGGGATGTAAATTTTTCCCATATAAAACTAGGCCCCAAATCACTGTATTTCAGAGAAGTATGCTTTCTCTGAAGTTTAGGTATTAAAATCAAAAGCTAAAATCAAAAATGCTAATGGGGGGACATTCTGCAGAGAATACCCACATTCTTCTCAAGGCATTTCACTTTTGCTCCTTGATGGCTCTTGACAGAAGATTCTGTAGATAGGAGATGGTCCACATTAGTGGAAAAAAGGGAAGGGGGCACATAGGGGACACTGGGCTATTTGTCCCTAACTCTGACAGGAATGAGAGGAACTAGAGTGGGTTCTTGGATGGAATTCTGTTAAATAGGAAGTTTCAGGATAATATTCCTTATCCTGAAACATGGCCTAGAAATTGGCAATATTTCAAAAATGAAGAAGAAACACCAACTTACATGGGCCATTGTTTCCAACTGCAAGAACCGGTCAGTCCTTTTCAAGATTTCTCTGTTGGAGAACTAGAGTCCAGATAAACCAGATCTGGAAGAAGAAAAAGCAGCCATGAAACCAGATGTGCCTCAGAGCTCCCAAAATGACTTATGTTAGTATGAGCTTTTTTTCTCTTCCATTCCTGCTTCCAAACTACTCCTCACCGCTATACCCACATTGCTCTCATCCCCAACTGGAGGAGAGTATAGGAAGTCTGAAGAAATCCAAGCCCTGACAAAACTCAGCTAAACAATGATGATCTTTGTGCAGAGCCCAGATACTTTAGCGGGAGGATTTCTATCCAGTTCCCCATCTGGCAGTGTGGATCTGGTCCTGACACTGGATTCCTCAGACCTGTCCTAAGCAGCATCTCCCCTTTCCAGTACAATTTTTTCAGGGCTGAGAAAGGGCCACAACATCCACACAGAGCCTCCTATGAGCCCCAGGATCCTGCCTGAACCTCCTAAACACAAAGACTGAAAACCACACAGATCGGGCCTGGCAGCTCCTGACAACGTAAAGCTGCACTGGTCTTTCCCCAGCCCGGACAACTCAGTACTCTGTTTCCCAATCAGAACCTCTCATACCATGACGTCCTTTTCCACCCCCTCTTTCAGTAGAGGATTCATGATTGTTGCAGTTAGTCAACAACAAACATTCATTGAGAAATTTCATGTGATGGCTGCTTTAGGTACATCACTCAGCATTGTTCTGCAAAGTAGTTCCTCTCTCCTTTCCATAGTTCAGAAAACTGATGCTCAGGGGTCAGATCATTTGCCCAGATGCAGTTATTAAGTGGCAGTGCTTTGAGTCCACATTTCTCTAACTAAAAAGTCATCTTTCAACTTTGGTTTTTGCCTCTGAAGGGTAGAATTTCTACTTCACTGAGAGAAACCTGAGCAAGGGCAATTCACTAAAAAATAGAAATAACCTTTCAAAAGATACTAGACCTCACTACTAATTAACGAAATGTGTTAAAGCAACCAAAAAATACCTCTTTACAGCGACTGGACTGGGAGAGCCAAAAGATCTAAAGACTGATGATATTAGCAAGGTCACAGCACACTAGGTTGGTCCAAATTTAGAACTGTGTGAAACAGCATTTAAACCCCATAACGCTGTAAACCAGAAACTCCACTTCTGGGACTAAAGGAATTATTTGCACATGTACATAGAGATGTTTGCAGAGATATGTGAACAGATTTGGTTTATAATAAATAAAAGCTGAAAATTAAACTGGGGAATGATTAAATAAACTGTAGTGCAGCCTCTTGCCTTCCAAGATGGCCCACACTCTGCCTATGAAGTGTGTATCTCCCTGAATAAATCTTTCACTTTACTATGTCTTGCTCTTGAATTCTTGCCTGCACGAAGCCAAGAACACACACTTGGCGGCCATCCCAGGGACTCAGACATGACTTGGGATGTGACCATCCTCTCGCACCCCACTCTCTTTCCTGCAACATCTTTTCTGGCACCCAATGTGGGGCCTCAAAGGCCATAATCTCGATCCACCTATTGGGCTATGGCTCCCCTCTGAAGGGTGGCTGGGACTTATCCTGAGCCATGTAGATTCGAGTAGCCCGTTAAGTGGCAGCTGACGTCGCCTGCAGGATCTGGCAAAGACCAGTTCTCTGGCCGTGAAGAAGCACACTGAATCCAAGGCTTTCCCCCCAGTCTTTCTCATTCTCCTATTGCTCTATCTCTTTGGACTTGAAAAGATCCACCCAGACGACCACCAAACATCCAAATTAAGACTGCGTGGCAAGTAAATGACAACTTGGTTGGGTCTAAAGAACTCCTGCCAGGGGGCTAACCTGGTGGTGCAGTGGTTGAGAGTCTGCCTGCCAATGCAGGGGACACGGGTTTGAGCCCTGGTCTGGGAGGATCCCACATGCCGCGGAGCAACTAGGCCCGTGAGCCACAACTACTGAGGCTGCACGTCTGGAGCCTGTGCTCCGCAACAGGAGAGGCCACGACAGTGAGAGGCCCGCTCACCGCGATGAAGAGCGGCCCCCGCTTGCCGCAACTAGAGAAAGCCCTTGCACAGAACAGAAGACCCAACACAGCAAAAATAAAAAAATAAATAAATAAAAAACCACAAAAAAACTGTAGTGCATCTATACCACTGAAAACCATGCAAAGAGTAAAAAGTGATGATGTTGCCCTAACTTTGATGAAATGGGTAAAGCCAATATGTTAAATACAAAAAATCCCAGCATGTGTGGCCTTAAACTATTTTGACAGAAAAAAAAAAATCACATGTGCCTAGAAGGACCAGTTAAAATGTTTACAGTGGTAGCTCACAACACTCACCACCACATTAAACACAGTGTGACCCTAAAGTATGCAAATACTCCGAAGAAGGGAAAGACTTTCCCAATTCAAGTTTTCTTCCAGTCTTCTGTTGAAGAAAAAAGTTCAGGATACTCTAAAAACAGCTGTTGTTTTTCCTGAGTGGCTTTTCTTCTTTACTTCAGCGTCTAATTCATGATTTAATCATGAACCATCTCCATGATTTAATTTACCCATATGTTAGAGTACTACCTAGAAAAGGATGACAAAGTCTCTGATATCTTTTAGGCACTGATGGCAGTCTCATGGCTGCTTCCTTTCACAGCGTCCTGACAAATGGGTTTCTTTTGCTTCTGAACTAATCCTTTGGGCTAAGATGCCTATGAAGCCCTCCAACTGCTATTAGATCTTCTTGTCCTATTTTTCTAACCTTGCATGTAACATCATTAAAATAAAAATTGTAAGGCATAAATCTTACTGTATGAAATCCTCCTTTTACAGAGACCTCACAGCTATAATCTGGACATAACTTGACAGTGCTTGCTGTCATCAGCTTAATATCACCTCCCTCATGATGGATTACTGAGTAAGGTGGGAAGGATTTGTTCAAGTAGATGTGATGATGAGATTTGGTATACTGTTGTAATTACTAACATAGGCTTTTCTGTCAAACTTCCAAGATATAAATCTCAGCTCTGACAGTTATTAAGTGTGTTACCTTGGATATGTTACCTAACTTTTCAGCCTTAGATTCCTCCCATATGAAATGGTGATAACTATAGATTCTATCCCAAAGCATTGTTATGAGTATTAAATAAGACACTACATATAATAACACACTAAAGTAGCAAATAAACATTTAATAAACATCAGCTATATCACTGAAGATGAAGAATACTACATACTTCTTCCCACAGTTATTAAAGAAAATTCTCTTCTGAGCTTTCTTTTTTCTTCCACAAAAAGTTTGAGTTTCTCAGCCCCGCTCTTCCTGAGAATGCTAATAAATTTCAGAGCTTCAGACTGATAGGCAATTCCTCTTGATTAACAACAATTTACAAAGGGAGGGTATGTGGATGGATGAAGCATACATGGCAAAATCCTCATAATTTTTGGATCTGGGTGATGAGGAAAAACATGGATCACACTTTAATAATATCAACTAAATCTACTGAGCACTTATGTATCAAGCATTATCTGAGGACCTTACATATATTAATTCACCTATTCTTAGCAACCCTACACAGTAGGTTCTATTATCATCCTCCTTTTACAGATGAAGGAACTGTGGCACAAAGAGATGAAATAAATTGCCCCAACTTCACCCAGTTCTAAGGGTAAAGGATTAGGATTAGCACCCTGATAATTTGGCTCCATAACCCATATTGCAACTATACTAAACTGCCTGTCATAAGACCACATAAATATGTGGCCTGAAACAAACTCATGCCGTGAAAAACCTCAAACCAATTTTCAAATTTCTACTGATGTTTCCCTTGCCTCCCACTAGTAACCCCTTGTCTTGTTAACACAGAGTTCTCTGTTAAAAATCTATCACCTTACCACTCCTAAAAGCTTCAAAAGCATAAGACCATGTCACCAATCAAACCATCTCCTATCTTTCCCTGCTTTTGACCTCAGGGCAGTGGAAAAGATCAAAACACCTAGTGTATGATTCCAACTAAACTGTAATAAATAAATCATAATAAATCACAGCCTAAAATAAAGCTCTACAGTTAGCCTCCCTGCATGAGGTTTACCTGCAGACCATTCAAATTATTAGAAAGCAGCAGCTCACAGGTGGAATTAAATGACTGCCAAATGTTCATCTGAATAGCCACTGGAGAGGAGAGGATACCCTTGGTGGAGGTGGGGGGGACTCTACCCTCATCCTCTCCACCATTCATTGGGAAGGAAGAACAAAGTACCATGCCAATGGATAGGATATTCCGGTGTTAAAGCCTAACCAACTAAAGACCACCTGTAACAATCCTGTACAGTCCAACAAAATAAGATTTATTGACTCAAGAGAGGGAGGAAATTCTACAGGAATGGCTGGAATGTGATGGAGGAGAGGGATAAGAAAAGCTCTTTTGTAAAGAGCTGAATTCCAGCTGAAGGATTCTTAAGAAGTGGGGAACCATACTTCAGTGACTGCTGTTTCTGAGGTGAGAATAGGAGCGGCAGGGATTAATTGGAGATTAAGTGCTAGAAAGTGAAGTGAGGGTAATTTAGTAACTGGGTATCCCCAGTGATAAAATAAAATCAGCAAGGCAGGTCTGGTGCAACACTGGTAAGAAAGCTATAAACTCTCAAAAAGGGAGTCTTTATGGCATTTTACAACTGCTGCATGACCTGGGCAGAAATAATGTTTTCTATTAACTCTGCAGCTTGCTTTATCTGTCTATCCTCTCCCATCCAGATTAATGGCAGGGCCGCTTTATCTTTTTTCAGTCCGACCTGATTTTTCACTCTTTCACAGGAGAAGCAAACGTCCCCACGTCTAGAAAAAAATAAAAATTACATTTCATGGAACAAAGAGGAAACATAAACATATATATAATCATATACATATATATATACACACACACATATATAATTGTATATACATAATTATTTTCCCCTTTCTGACTCCATTCCTAAAGATCAGCAGGTTGGGGGACGGAGACGGGAATCTGGACACATTGCACCTTTTTCGGAGCTCAGCCTGTCCAGATTAAGGACACACCCCCGCTACCACATTTGCTCCCGCCATCCACCTCACACATAACTCGATGGAAGTAAGAAGGAGCCTGGGGAGAAGCTGACCCTTCTGGGTGAGAATGGCCAGAGTACAAAGACCAGGGCTGGAATACGTCTCGGAGTTCTCAAAAGCTGCCTTGGGAGGGAGCTCTGGTTAAGCTGTGGTTCTGAGAGCTGTTGTTCTGCGTCTTTTTGATAGGGGCCTTCACTGTGAGGTTCATAAATCTAACTCGGAGCCATTCTGGGCCGCTGCATCTGTGCGGCCCTGAAGCAGGAGGACAGAAGACGCACCAGGGTGCCCAGTGTCCAGTCAGAGTCACAAACTACACAGTCACTTCAGCCCAGTGCACACAGAGGCCCGTGCCGCCCCCGCGCCGCCCCCGCGCCCATTTCCTCAATGCACAAGACCAACTCACCTCTCCGAGCCGACACCAGAAAGGAAGCCGGAAGGAAACTAGGTGCAGAGGCTTGTGGGAAATGTAGTCCCGGTAGGGAGGGCCTGGTCCTCGCCCCAACGCGCTGAGAGGAATGCGCAAGCGCAGGCGCGAGCGATTGGGGCGGGAGCGGGTGGTGGACCTCCGGACTTGGATTTTATGTATTAGTTCATAGATGGAAGGATTTTTCTCCTCTCAAAAAACTTTAGAAATTATCTGAAAATATCTAGGCTAATCTTAAATCTCATTTTTCGAACAGCAGAATATGTATGAAGTAGGAGATACATGAAAACTGCGATTGTGGATTTGTCTATTTCTACCTTTAGTTCATTCAGTTTTTGCATCATGTATTTTAAAGCTGTTATTATAGCATACGCACATTTATGATTGTTTCTTCCCAATGAATTGACCCTTCTATTATGAAACATTTCTGTCGCTTGTCTTTTTTTTTTTTTTTAACATCCTTATTGGAGTATAATTGCTTTACAATGGTGTGTTAGTTTCTGCTTTATAACAAAGAGAATCAGTTATACATATACATATGTTCCCATATCTCTTCCCTCTTGCGTCTCCCTCCCTCCCACCCCTCCAGGCGGTCACAAAGCACCGAGACGATATCCCTGTGCCTCTGTCTCTTGTCTTGACATCTGTTTTATCTAATATTAGTAGAGTCACTCTAGTTTGCTTGTGCTTACTGTGTGCACAAGTATATCTTGTTCTACCTTTTTCCCTTGAACCTATCTGTGATTACATTTAATATACATTTCTGGCAGATAGCATGTAGTTTGGGTTTCACATTTTTTCTCCCGTGTGGCAGTCTTGGGGCTTTTCACTGAAATATGTAATCAATTTATATTGATGTAATTATTAATTTGTTTGGATTTATGTTTACTGTTTTGTTGATTTCTATTTGCCACATTTTAAAAAATTAACTATTTCTCCTTTCCTGCTTTTTTTTGGGGGGGTTGATTAATTTTTTCTGGTATATTTGAATTCTGTTGACTCTTCAGCTATACCTCTATGCATCTTGTTAGAGGTTGCTCCAGGGATTAAATATGCATCTTTAATATAGTTTACACTAGAATTAATATCATACCACTTCATGTAAAATATAAGAACCTGTAACAATATCATTTCATTTGCACTCCTCATTCTTTTTTTTTTTTTTGGCCACACTATGGGGCATGACGATCTTAGTTCCCCAACCAGGGATTGAGCCCACACCCCATAGGGGAAACATGGAGTCTCAACCACTGGATCACCAGGGAAGTCCCTGAACTTTTTATTCTTTGTCCTACTGTTGTCATTTCAACTACATACCTTATAAAATCCACCGTACCATGTTACATTATTTTGCTTTAAACAGTCATATATTTTAATAACATTTAGGAAAGAAAACAAATTTTATAGTTACCCACATATTTTCCATTTCTGATACTCTTCTTCCCTACCTGTTGGTCCTTCCTTCCTGTATCATCCAATGTCAATTCCCTTCAACCTGAAGAACTCCCTCTAGTGTTTTCTATACTACAGTTCTACTGGTTATGATATAAATCTTCACTTATCTGAAAATATCTTCATTTCATCTTCATTTTAAAAGGATATTTTTCTCTGGGGATAGAATTCTGAATTCACATTTTTTCTTTAATACTTTAAAGATGTTATTCCATTGTCTTTTATTGTTTCTGATTAAGTCAGCATCATTCATATTTTTGTTTCCCAATATGTTATGTATTGTTTTTTTCTATCTGCTTACAGGATTTTCTATTTATTAGATTTGGGGGATTTTGGTCATAGTTTTTGTTCTACCACATTCTATCAATCCTCTCATTCTAGGACTCTATTTACAAGTACAGTAGGTCACTTAATATTGTTCCATAAATATCTTTCTTTTTTCAATCTTTTTCCTTTTTGTACTTAGGATTGAATAATTATTACTGATCTATCATGGAGATTACTGACCATTTCTTCTGATGCCCCCCATCTGTTCTTATGCTCATTCAGTGAAATTTTTGTTTGTTTTTTCAGCTATAAAACTCTCATTCCCAATTCTATTTTACCGTTTCCATTTTTCTGCTGAAGATCCTGTCCATTTATTCATTATGACTATATTTTCCATTAAGTCAATAAACATATTTATACTGTCTCCTAATTAATTCCAATATCTGGGTAATCTCATGTTCTATTTCCATTGGTTGCTTTTTTCCTGCTTTTTTGAATGAGTAGTCATTTTTGATTGTATGCTGTACATTGTGGATGCTATGTTGTTGAGAGTTCAGATTTTGTTATCTTTCTTTAAAGATTATTGATTTGTTTATAGCAGCCAGTTAATTTACTGGCAGAACAGTCTGATCTCTTCAAGACCTGTTTTAAAACTTTCTTCCCTTAGATCTAGAGTAGCCTTTGCTTAGGGCTAGCATAACCGTACTCTAAAGGTGTGGTCTTTTTAGGGTGTGAGCTGACTACTAGGGTGTCCAGAAGTGTCTGTCCACTCTGAATGTTTGGAATTTCCTTTTTCCCAGCACTTCTAGAATCTCTGTGAAGCTCATAACTCCCCAGAAGCTGTTCTCTGCTAGGCTTTGTGGAGTCTCTCCCTGTACATGCACAGATTAGTATTAATTAAAAATGTAAGACGATCCCTATGCACAGTTCTGGGACTCCTTCTTTGCAGAAAACTATTGTCTTGACTCTACCCCACTAATTCCAGCCACTTAGCATCCCCAAACTCTTAGTCTTAGGCCAAATTCTTAGCCTACTCCGCTCAGTGAGACTCTGAGTTTACTTGAGCTATACCTCTCCATACCATACTCCAGAAAGTAGCCCCAGGCAGAAAGCAGAGACAATCATGGGCTTACTTCATGTTTTTCTCTTCTATCAGTGATCACAGCCCTGCACTGCCTATTGTCCAAAGTTTGAAAACAATTGCCTCATATATTTTGCCTAGTTTTATGATTGTTTTTGGCAAGAAACCTAGTTGGATATCAGTTACTCCATCATGGTCAGGAGGCTTTAAAATTTTTTAAATTCCTGGAATCCATACCTCTCTTGTATTTCTAGTTCACTAGGATTGTTGGTTGGAGACTGAACCAACATTCTTTGCTAGTTCACAACCTTAAGTAAGTTAATTAATTAATCTTTTAGTACATTTGACCTATCTAGCACTTAGGAATACATTGCTTTTATTACAGTGCTCATGATGTACTTGATTGGATTCAAGAAAAAGAATCTGCCATCTCAGGCATCTCAGTGGAAAAATGAAACCGTGCCCTGCAGTGATTGTATTTTATTTTTTTAAATCTAAGATAACTGCATTTTTCTTTTACTTTAATGAGACAATTAGGCTTTTGATACCACCCTGTGTTTAGGTGTTATTTTTAAAATGTTAATACTTTCTCTTACTCACATTTAACTGAAAGAAAGTCCTTCATAATTTATTCACCAAATACTTATCATACACATAGACCAGGCTTTTTTTTTTTTTGGCCATGCTGTGTGGCTCAGCATGTGGGATCTTAGTTCCTAAACCAGGGATCGAACCCGTGCCCCTTGCATTGGAAGCACAGAGTCTTAATCACTGGACTGCCAGGGAGATCCCAGCCAGGCATTATTATGCATCAGATACATTAATTAATTAATAAGTAAAATCACACACAAAAGCCCAGTTTCTACCCTCAATGAGCTCACAACCAAGAACTAAAAAGTTACCATTTTATATTTATTTATTTATTTTTATTTTTGCCTGCATCAGGTTTTAGTTGTGGCATGCGGGATCTTCCATTGTGGCACGAGGGCTCTTCGTTGTGGTGTATGGGCTTCTTTCTAGTTGTGGTGCACAGGCTCAGTAGTTGCGGTGTGTGGGATCTCTAGTTGTGGCACACAGGCTCTAGAGTGCATGGGTTCTGTAGTTGTGGCGCGTGGGCTTAGTTGCCCTGCAGCATGTGGGATCTTAGTTCCCTGATCAGGGATCGAACCCACATACCCTGCATTGGAAGGCAGATTTTTAACCACTGGACCACTAGGGAAGTCCCTGAAAAATGACCATTTTAACACAATATGTTAAGTACAAAATTAATCTGACAAGACTGGCTTGATCAAGACTCTTATTCACCATTTCATCAGCAGCATCTCACCTAGTTCCTGGCAAATATCAAGTGCTTAAACATATGAAAAATGAACACATGGAGACACTAGGGTATAAAAGTCTCCTTTTAAGATTTGAGTATATAGTATAGCCAATTATTGGGTGAGAATGTTTACATACACAATTCAGATATCAGTTTGTTCCATTGAGAACAGTAGATATTTCTTGACTATCGAGTTTGGTAACACTGGTAGATTCTGGGCATAAAAATTATAGAAGGAGATTATAAACATAAGGTCTAGAAAGCAGTTACCCATCATTTGAATTCACAGGATGCAATGAGAATTCAAATGATGGGTAAATGGTTTCTAGACCTTATGTTTGAACTGAATCTTAAAGCACAAGTATGATTTTTTCAAGAAATATATATGTTCCAACCAAAAGTATGGAGTTATATAAAAAGATAATGTTTGGAGAACTCATATTACTGATTTCAAGATTTTCTATAATGTAATAGCAATTAAAACAGCATGGTATCAGTAAAAGAATAGATGAAATATCAGTGGTACCAAAGAGGGAGCCCAGCAATAGATCCACACAAATATAGTCAACTAATCTTTGACAAAGGAGCAAAGGAAATTCAATGGAGAAAGGATAATCTTTTCAACAAATGGTGCAAAACAACTGGATGCCCATATGCAAAAAGAACAAAAAGCAAAATAACACAAAACCTTGATACTCAAAATGGATCATAGTCCTAAATATATAACACAAAACTATAAAGCTTTTAGAAAAAAAATAAGAGAAAATCTGTGTGACCTTGGGATGGTTGATGAATTTTTAGGTACAACAACAAAAGCATGAGCCATGAAAGAAAAGATCAATAAGTTAGACCTTATTAAAAATCAAAAACATTTGTTGTGTGAAAGACACTAAGAGAACAAAAAGACAAGCCATAGACTGAAAGAAAATATTTGCAAATACATATCTAATAAAAGATTTGTATCCAGAATATATTTTTAAAATCTTAAAACTCAACAATAAGAAAATAACCCATTTGAAAAATGTGTAAAAGCTTTGAGCATATACCTCACCAAAGAAGATATACAGGTGGCAAGTAAGCATATGAAAATATTCTCAACATCATTTGTCATTAGGGAATTGCAAATTAAAACAACGAGATATCACCACTATCTTAGTTTGGGCTGCTATAACAAATTAGGATAGGGACTTCCCTGGTGGTCCAGTGGCTAAGACTCCACGCTCACAATGCAGGGGACCCGGGATTAATCCCTGGTCAGGGAACTAGATCCCACATGCCACAACTAAGAGTTCTCATGCCACAACTAAACATCCCACATGCCACAATGAAGATCCCGCACGCGGCAACGAAGATATCGCATGCCGCAACTAAGACCTGGTGCAGCCAAATAAATTAATTAATTAAATATATTTTTTTTAAATAGGGGGCTTCCCTGGTGGCACAGTGGTTAAGAATCCGCCTGCCAATGCAGAGGACACGGGTTCGAGCCCTGGTCCGGGAAGATCCCACATGACGTGGAGCAACTAAGCCCGTGCGCCACAACTACTGAGCCTGCACTCTAGAGCCCATGAGCCACAACTACTGAGCCTGTGTGCCACAACTACTGAAGCCCACGCGCCTAGAGCCCGTGTTCTGCAACAAGAGAAGCCACCGCAACGAGAAGCCCACGCACCACAACGAAAAGTAGCCCCTGCTCGCCGCAACTGGAAAAAGCCCATGCACAGCAATGAAGACTCAATGCAGCCAAAAATAAATAAATTAATTAATTTTTTAAAAAAATCTTAAAATAAATAAATAAAACAGCTGCTCCGTATAAAATAATAAACAAAAACCAAAACCAAATTATGATGGACTGGGTGGCTAAAGCAACAAACACTTATTTCTCACAGTTCTGGAGGCTAGCCAGCAGATCAAGATCAAGGCATAGGCGATTTAGTGTCTAGTGAGGGCTTGCTTCTTGGTTTGCAGATGGTTATCTTCTTGTTTCATCTTCACATGGCAGAAAGAAGAAAGAGCTTAAGCAAGCTCTCCTGTCTTCTTATAAGGGTACTAGTCTGAAAAGGCTACATACATACATTTTATATGACATTCTGAAAAAGGCAAACTATTAAGACATTAAACAGTTCACTGATTGCCAGAGGTTTAGGGATTTGGAAGAGTTGAACATGTGAAGCACAGGGAATTTTTTGGAGTGGTGAAACTATTCTGTATGTTACTGTGGTAGTGGATATATAACACTATGCATTTGTCCAAATCCATAGAACATAACAGCACAAACAGTGAACCTTAATGTTTACTCATAAAAAAAATAAATTAGGAAGTTGATCCTGAGGGATCCCAGGATGAAATTCAGACAATGGCAAAAAATCCAATTCAATCCAATTGATCCAGTTGTATTAAAAATGTATGATAGGGCTTCCCCCCCAAAAAAAAAAATGTATGATAGGGCTTCCCTGGTGGCGCAGTGGTTGAGAGTCCGCCTGCCGATGCAGGGGACACGGATTCGTGCCACGGTCCGGGAAGATCCCACGTGCCGCGGAGCGGCTAGGCCCGTGAGCCATGGCCGCTGAGCCTGCGCGTCCGGAGCCTGTGCTCCGCAACGGGAGAGGCCACAACATTGAGAGGCTCGCGTACCACAAAAAAAAAAAGTATGATAAACCTCATTGAAGAATATGGGGGGCGGGGGGAAAGCTGACTTAAGTAACTTTGGGAATGAGTAGAAACTGTAAGTCTAAAGACAAGTGTACATAAACGGTGTATGGGTAAACAATTCTGAAACCACTACATGTAAACAAATAAATAAATGGATGAAAGACAATGAAAGCCAGGTTCCTCAGTCTTGGAGTGGGAAGTTCCAGACCACCCAAGGCGGGGAGATAAGAGGGTTATAGTCACCAATTACAATGTGTGCCACCAAGCAATTTTTGGACACCAGCTGGATGTCCTACAATTCAACCCAATTCTGACACCATTTTCCCAGAGATAGCATCAGATTCCACAGGCTGAGGGCTCAGTCTTATAAGATTGCCCACTCCTCACCACTTCAGATGCCAATTGTAAGCCCAGATTGTTACCTGTGCTTCTGACCAATTGGAAGCTAGGTTGTTACCTGTTTCTGACCAATTGGTTATGGTCGCACAACCCCTTCTTCAGGTTTGATTAATTTGCTAGAATGGCTCATAGACCTAAGGAAACCCGTTTACTTACTAGATTACCGATTTATTATGAAGGATATTAAAGGATATGAATGAACAGCCAAGTGAAGAGATATGGAGGGGAACATCCCAAAGGAGCATCTATTCTCATGGAGTTTGGGGCCGGGCACAGTGGCACATGGAAGCATTCTGGTTCCCTAACTTAGAAGCTCTCTGAACTCCCTCCTTTTGGGTTTTTATGGAGGCTTCATTATATAAGCATGATTGAACTCAATCTTCAGCTCCTCTCCCCACCCCCCAGAGGTGGGACGGTAGTGAAGGAGAGGAAAAGGGGGACTGAAAGTTTCAACCTCTAATCACACGGTTGGCTCCACTGGCTACCAGATCTCATCCTTAGGTGCTTTCCAAAAGTCACTTCCTTAACACAACAAAAGACAACTTTATCACTCTCATCATGTAGGAAATTTCAAGGGTTTTAGGAGCTCTGTGCCAGGAATGGGGTATAAGACCAAATATATACTTCTTATTATAACACAATATCACAGAAGGCAGAATGAACTATTTGTTACTGGATTAGAGTCAGAGAAATCAATATGAATTCATATTTAGCTTAATACATACACATATATAAATAATATAGATTTGTATGTATACCTGCGTTAGTATACACAAATATGTTCTCTAGCTCTGTCTGCTGAGAGGGCCTAGAAGCAATCCCAGGAAAAATGAGCAATTCCTATGCCCAGCATTTGGTTTCTAATATCATTCAACAATGAAAGAAGTGTGAAATATGAAATAAAATGGAGTCACTAATGTCAAGGGGTTTTAAAATGGAGCCAGAAAGCCATTAGAAGGTGGACCTTATGCACGTCCTCACCAGGTGGAGCCAGGTGAGGCCAAACCACAGATATTCCAAGGACTCTGCAAGAACACCTGCAACTTGTCACAGTAACGAACTTTTACCTTCCTGCAGTGGTAGCCTTAGTACCCAATCATGTTTAGCCAAAACTAGCTTCTGCCTCCAACTCCAGTTAAGAGTCTGTAATGCAAACTTCCTTTCTTCACCTTTGAAAGTCCCTGAGTTTTACTCCCTAGCGGGACACTGGGTTGTTACCAGAATCTACGTGCCTCAAATTGCAATTCTTCGATCCCAAATAAATGTTTTTTTTGCTTGATTATTGCGTCTTAGGTTTATTTAGGTTGACAGGAACCAGAACTCCTTGGAGAAATGGCTGATTCTAAGGCTGGGCAGGAAATATACAAGATGAGCCTGCAATGTCTTGTAGCACCAGAAAATAAAGGAAGTGCTTCAAAAAACAAAATGATGGGGTATGTCAAAGGGACACAGGAGCTAACTGAAAGAGCTCACAATAGCCAAAGCTGGAACAATTTGAGAAAAACAAACAAAAACAAAAATACATAATATTGAATTATAACCCAAAGTATAAAATAAATATCAATGAGTCCATCCTGACATAAATAAATAGTTGAATAAATAAATGGGGGAGATTGACCAAATCTCCCATATAGAAGAATTCTAAATAATTTGTGTGGATTACCCCTCCTCGAGTAGTTGAAACATTACTTCCCACCCCTTAAGTGTGGGCTGTGCATAGTGACTTCCTTCCAAAGAGCATAGTCTGGGAAGAGGGATAAAATAACTGTACAGTGGAGAAATCTGGCAAACACTACCTTGGCTAGGAATTCAAGGCTAATATCAGTGATAAGTTATGTTGATAGCATATACCTCTAATATGTTTTAAGAGTGGCAGTTAGTGTGGTCTACTTCCCCCAAATTCAAACTCCCAGTCTAACTAGGAAAAAAACATTAGACAATCACAACTTCAGGGACATTTTATAAAGCAACTGACCAGTACTCCTCAAAACTGTCAAGGACATCAAAAGCAAGGAAACTCTGAGAAACTGTCACAGTCTTGAGGAGCATAAGGACACAGAGGAATAAATGTAATGTGGTATCCTGGATAGGATTCTGGAATGGAAGGACATTAGGTAAAAACTAAGGAAATTTGACTGGAGTATGGGCTTCAGTTAATAAGGATATACAAATGTACCATAGTAGTATAAGACGTCAACAAAAGGGAAAACTGGGTGCTCATTATTCGGGAACTCTGAACTATTTTTGCAACTTTTCTGTAAATCTAAAACCATTCTAAAAGAAAATCTTATTTAAAATAAAGTAGGGACTTCCCTGGTGGTCCAGTGGTTAAGAAACTGTCTTGCAAATGCAGGGGATGCCGGTTCGATCCCTGCTTGGGGAATTAAGATCCCACATGCTGCAGGGCAACTAAGCTCGCATGCCGCAACTACTGAGCATGCGAGCCACAACTAGAGAGCCCACACACCACAGGTACTGAGCCCACATGCTCTGGAGCCTGCGCACAGCAGTGAAAGATCCCTGAGTGCCACAACTAAGACCTGACGCAGCCCATAAATAAATAAATATTTTTAAAAATAAAATAAAGTATGAGACTATAGAACAAGACAACGGGTGCAGGAAACTTGCATTAGACCTTTTAAATTAAGGAGTAACAGTGAAAAGTGAGATTTATATAACTATACTAGAGTGTTTTAAGGATCCCAATGGCAAAAAAGTGGCTGGACCTCAAGAATTTGGAACAGAACTTTAAAAACTCACTTAGGCCTCTGCCTTGCCCCCCACCACTGCCCTCCACCTTACTCCTTACCTTCTGAAACACCAGAAAAGAAAGAGTATGCATAAACCGAGATTAGACTTTTCTAAAACTAATCTACTTTCTTGGAGATTAAACACATGAAGTAAATAACTCAACAGCTTGGCTGAATAGTAGAAGTGGAGATATGTGGAAGAGTAACTATAAGAATAGAAAAATCATGCTCAGAGTTTCTCCCAAAATTCTGTACAAAAGGATAAAAGTGGAAAACATGAGAGAAAATGACATGTGAAAGGCAGTGCCAGAAATTCTAATGTCTAATAGGAATTCTACAAGGAGAAACTAATAATAAGTAAGAAAAGGGAATTTTAAGAAAAAAAGGAAGACAGAGAAAACTTTTTGGAGGTGAAAAGAGACAAATTTTCAAGTAAAAATTATAAAAGCTAAAATTTAAGTGCTCTTTCTTTTCTTTTCTTTTTTTGCAGCACGCGGGCCCCTCACTGCTGTGGCCTCTCCCGTTGCGGAGCACAGCCTCCGGACGCGCAGGCTCAGTGGCCATGGCTCACGGGCCTAGCCGCTCCGTGGCATGTGGGATCTTCCCGGACCGGGGCACGAATCCGTGTCCCTTGCCTCGGCAGGCGGATTCTCAACCACTGCACCACCAGGGAAGCCCTAAAGTGCTCTTTCTTTTACCAGGCCTAGTTTTAAGAATGTTACATGCATTAATTATTTTTCATAACAATCCCATCACGTGGGTACCATTTCGATCCTCATGTAACAGACACAGAAACACAGAGAGGTGAAACGACCTGTTCAACATCACAGAGCAATTCATGGAGGAGGCATAATGCAAACCTGCTTTCTTTGTTAATGAAACTTTTGACATAATATCAAATGTACAGAAAAGTTGCAAGAATAGCACAAAGAATTCCTGTATACCCTTCACACAGATTCTGTAAATGCTGACATTTACTGCATTTACTTTACGATCCTATTTTTTTCTGAACACTTGGAATTTCATTCAGAAAAGTCAGTTACCCACGTAAGGCTCCTTTATCCCTAAATGCTTCAGTGTATACATCCTAAAAGCAAAGACATTCTCTCCCGTAATCTCCATAATTACAATGATCAAAATTATGAAATTTACATGGATGTAATACTTTTATTTTAATATTTACCTTATTCAAATTCACAATTGTTCCAATAAAGCCTTTACAGAAAAAAAAAATTTCTGTTCCAGGGTCATATATTACACTTGTAATGTCTCTTTAGTCTCCTTTAACCTGAAACAATTCCTCAAGCTTTGTCCTCCTTGACCTTGACATTTTTGAAGAGCAAAGGTCAGTTATTTTGTAGAGCATTGCTCAATTTGCATTTTTCTGTGATTTCCTTATGACTAAATTCTGGTTATGCCTTTTGGCAGGAATATCACTGGAGTCGCTCTGTTCTGGAAGTACAGGATGTCATTTTGTGCCACACTGGTTATGTTAACTTTGATAACTGGTCAAGATGCTGTCTGCCAGGTTTCTTCACTGTATTGTTACTACTTTTCCCTTTGTAATTAATATTTGTGGAGAGAGTCTTTACAATGGCATCAAATTCTGTTTCTCATCAAATTTTCACCCATTGGTTTTGGCATACATTGATGATTCTTACCAGAATCAATGATTACTGTGATGGTTGATTGATGGTGATTTTCTAATTTCGCCATTCCTTCTACATTTGTAAGTTGGCATTCTACTATAAAGCATGTTTCATGGATTCTTCTTTTAGTCACTGTGTTAGTCAATGGTTTTACTCAATCTGCTACTATTATGACCTGTTTTGATGCTCAGATTGTCCAGATTTGGCCAGTGAGACTCCTTGAGATACTGTGACTTTTTGACATACTTCAACCATTTTTTGAGCGCTTCCCTACTTTCTACCCCCTCAGAATATTCCAATCTCACCTTGTGTTTTCTCTTCTCAGTGTCTTATGCTATTTCTCCAAGGAGCCCTTGTTCCTGGGATCTGGGTGCTGGATATTCTCATTGCTACAGCGGTGTAATTGCTTCTATATCCTCTCTGCTAGGGGGACATACATACACACACATTTATATGAATTTCTAATTTTTTTTTTTTAAAGCATGACTTTGTAGTGATACCTCCAATTGCAATCCAACACCACAGGGTTCATCCTAGCCTCCTGCTTTCCCTATTGCAACGCCCTTCTCCAGCAACAACAAACTTGGCTCCCATTATATTTACTTACTCCCAAGTACAGTTACTTTTTTGCTTGATTCTAGAATACATGAAATAGTTCCAGAATTACTAATCTATATCACCGTGTAAATCAATCCTACTAACAAGAGTTAATTACTTGTTCACGGGTTTTTTTTTTCTTCTTCTGTTTTTATCCTGAGGGAATATGGTCAAATTGTCTTCAAAAGTTGCTTGCCGGGCTTCCCTGGTGGCGCAGTGGTTGACAGTCCGCCTGCCGATGCAGGGGACACAGGTTCATGCCCCGGTCCGGGAAGATCCCACATGCTGCAGAGCGGCTAGGCCTGTGAGCCATGGCCGCTGAGCCTGCGCGTCCGGAGGCTGTGCTCCACGATGGGAGAGGCCACAACAGAGGCCCACGTACCGCAAAAAAAAAAAAAAAAAAAAATGTTGCTTGCCTAAGTCTTTTTTCCCCCTTTAGTGTGAAGGCAACTTTATTTATTTTTTTTGCTTATATTTCAACTTAGGTTCTCTTCTCTGTTATTCACTTAAAAAAAAATTGAACTATAGTTAATTTACAATATTGTGTTAGTTTCAAGTGTACAGCAAAGGGATTCAGTTATACATATATATTCTTTTTCGGATTATTTTTCGTTAGAGGTTATTATAAGATATTGAGTATAGGGACTTCCCTGGTGGTGCAGTGGTTAAGAATCCGCCTGCCAATGCAGGGGACACTGGTTTGATCCCTGGTCTGGGAAGATTCCACATGCTGTGGAGTAACTAAGCCCGCGAGCCACAACTACTGAGCCTGCATGCCACAACTACTGAAGCCCACGTGCCTAGAGCCTGTACTCCGCAGCAAGAGAAGCCACCACAATGAGAAGCCCGCACACCACAACTAAGAGTAGACCCCACTCACTGCAACTAGAGAAAGCCTGCGTGCAGCAATGAAGGCCCAATGCAGTCAAAAATAAATAAATAAAATAAATTTATTTTTACAAAAGATATTGAGTATAGTTCCCTGTGCTATACAGTAAATCCTTGTTGTTTATGTGTTTTATATATAGCTGTATGTTAATCCATACTCTTAATTTATCCCTCCCCACTTTCCCCTTTGGTTGTTATTGACTTTTAAAAATATTTATTTATTTATTGGCTGCGTCAGGTCTTAGTTGCAGCACGCTGGATCTTTTGCTTCAGCGCGTAGGCTGTTTGTTGCGGTGCGCGGTCTTCTCTCTAGTTGTGGCATGCGGGTTCAGCTGCCCCGCAGCATGTGGGATCTTAGTTCCCCAACCAGGGATCGAACCAGTGTCCTCTGCATTGCGAGACGGATTCTTAACCACTGGACCACCAGGGAAGTCCCTGTTACTGACTTTTAAAATTTGTAAAACATTAATATGGTCCCTAAAATAAAAAAACACAAAAAATAAAAAATAGAATGTGTCATGTCCCTGTCCCTTTATGTACTAAAATCCCCTATGTATTTGGGTCTACTTATGGAATTCTGTTCTATTCCACTAGTCTGTTCATGCATGAGTACCACATCGTTTCGATTATAGGGACTTTTTAGTATTTTTAATTATCTGGTTGGACTAGTACCACTTTGCAGCTTTTCTTTTTCAGTGTTAGCCTGGCTATACTTACATAAAACCTGTATTGCTACCACTATAGATTCTGTATACACTTCAGGTGAAAAGATTAACTGAATTGTCCCCCTCCAGTAATTCTCCTTCCCAGTATCTTTCTCATCATGACCCTTATCAGTATGTGAAGTTTTCTTAGTTACGTACTCACTGGTTGTCTGCTTTCCAGATTTTCCTGGAGATTGGGGATCTTGTCTTTAATATCCACTAGCATATTGAAATAGCCAGAGCACACCATGGCACCCTCCAGGTATGCATTATGCACAAGCATTTGCACGCATTTTTTTTATTAGGTATTCTGGTGGGTGTACAGCCATATCACATTGTGGTTTTAATTTTTCCATTTTCTTGATAATTAACGAACATGAGCACGGTCTGATATCTTTATTGGCCATTTGGATATCCATTTTTTGGAAGTGTTTATTTTATTTTTGGCCATGCTGCACGGCCTGCAATGGAAGCACGGAGTCTTAACCACTGGACCGCCAGGGAAGTACCCCCATTTCTTATTTGGTTGTCTGTCACTTATTGATTTGTAGTGGTTCTTTATATATTCTTGGTCAATTTTATGTAGTGTGAATATAGTCTCCCAGTCTGTGGCTTGCCTTTTCACTTTAATGGTGTCTTTTGATGAAAATAGATTTTTTAATTTAATATAGTAAAATTTACTTTTTTTTCTCTATATGGTTACTGCTTTTTGTGTTCTGTTTAAGAAATCTTTGCTATCCCAAGGCTAGAAAGATATTCTATGTTTTCTTCTAAAGTTTTTATCGTATATTCTACAATTACATCATTAACACATCTGGAATGTGTTTGTGTGAAATGTAAGATAAGAGCCAAGGTTAATTTTTTATCGATATGGATATGCAATTGATCCAGTGCTACTTATTGAAAAGAACATCACTTCCTCTGCAACCACACTGCAGAGGAACCTTTGTCGTAAATCAGATGACCACATGTATGTAGGTCTGTTTCAGGGCTCTTTATTTTATTCTGTTGGTCTACTTGTTCGTTTTGCATCAGTATCATGTTGCCTTAATGACCAAAGTACACCTTATCACATTAACAAATTCAAGAAGGAAAATATATCAGTGTGCCAAAAAGGCATCTGACAATATTCAGCAGGCATTTTTAATTTAAAAAAAAGTTAAATAGGGACTGAAGGAAACAAGTGAACCACACAAGGTCTGTTTACCTCAAACACAGAGCAAACATTACACTAAGTGATTTCCATTATGTTGGGAAAAACAACTAGATGCCCTCTATCACCACTAATCCTAAATCTTGTTCTGGAAATTATTTCTGTTAGAGGAAGAATAATAAAATAATCACTATAAATATTCAGGAAAAAATCATATCTATTTGTAGTTGACATAACTCATTGCCTAAAAAATCAAGTCTAGTAAAAAATGAATTTTAAAGGTTATTGGGTAATGAAAGCAATGATTGTATCCATATTTAAAATTTTAATATGACAATATCACAATAAAAACAAATAAGCCACAGTCTGGGAGAAGGTGAGTCCATCATAATACTAGGTAAAGGATTACTATCTAGAATGTTATTTTTAAGAATCCCACTATTTTTATATGAATGTTTTTTAAAAAATGGAACATGGGCAATACATATGAATTGGTAAGCTATAGTATTTAGCAATAAACATATGTGAAAAGATGCTCAACTCATTATTTACCAGGAAAATATTAAAGCACATACCAGAAGTGGGGATATGAGGAAATAATATTTCACTGGTTGAAGGGGTTGTAAATTGGTACCATAAGGATGTTCTCCTCTTCTACAGCAATATCTAGCAAGGTTGAACATGAACATAACCTCTGACTTACCAATCTCACCTTTTGATAAATACCTCAGAGAAACCCTTGTTATGTATAGCAAGAAACTCAGATATTCAACAAGATATTTTTCAGTGAGAAATTATATATAACCTAAATATTGACCAATAAAAGGCCTCAATACATATGGTGTATTTAGATAAAGAAAAGGACTAGGGGTTTTCTATTCTACTGAAAAGAACCATGTTAAATCCAAAAAAAAGCAAGCAGCTGGTTGGACAGCATGCTGAGTTGCTTGCCTTGCTAGATAACCACACACCTGCCACAATGCTGACATTTCCATCCTTGACGCCTCTCCTTTTGGTTAGGGCAACAGCTGCCAAAATGGAATTACATCTACAATAGGTATTGGGAATGGGAGCTCTATAGCAAAGTATGAGATACATTGAGTTAGATAAAATGAAACATTTTTGATAGTCTTTTGATAGGCACTTAATGTGAATTTTTTCTCCCAAGAAATATAGAGCTTGCATGCTTGTTTGACCACAAAATCATTTTCTTCAAGAACCATTAAGTACTGGTGTTTTCTGGAACATACTTTAAGAAATTTTGAGTTAATGTACTGTCCCCAAAAGACTTCAGTTAACAAGAAAATGTTACCAGGGTGAAGAAACACAAAATAGCACTTAAAATTCTCATTGTGTATGTTACATTTTTGTGTAAACACTGTGTAATGTCCACAAATTAAAAGCAATTTGAAATCATGAGTGGAAGAGATTTATTATTCTAGATGGTGACTGATTATTCAATGACATCTGCCCAATCTGCCCACTCTGAGCAAAATGGACTTAGAGGTACAAGTCAGTGTATGACAGTGACATTCATTTGGTTGAAAATAAAGTGCTGTGGCAATACTTGTTTTTCTTTTGTAGAAGGTAATAACTTTTAAGTATTGAATGCCTATTTTTCAAATAATCTTTCATTCCTTTTATAAAATTGATGAAGCTAAAATAAACGAGAAAAAGAAGAGAAACAAATGAAAGAAATTATTGGGGCAGGATCACATCATTTTTCCCAACACTGTTACACCGCTCAAGTTAGAAAACCTAAATGCCTAACTAAATCACAAAAGGTCAGGCCCTCGGTATTCCTGGTAAATCATTTTATGTTTTATAACTGTTTTATCAGACTACTGAGTTCAATTTACTGAACTTTACTTGGAATGTCTGCATGTATCTTAAATGATACTGGTCTAGATTTTGCTTTTTAGGGATTACCCTCGTCTAAAATTTTATTATTGGGATATCTGCCTCATAGAATGATCCTGCAAAATTTTGTTAGAAGTTATCTATTCTTTAAAATTTTATTGCCTGAAAAAAAAAAAAAAAAAAAAAAAAAAATTTTATTGCCTGAAAAACTATCGATTCTAGTTTTTAAAAAACAAGAACATAACTCCATTTAAATTTCCTTTGTTTATAGATCTCATACATTATAAAACTATAAATTATAAAATCTATAAATTGTTTCAAATATAAAATAAAATATAAAATCTATAGATTGTTCAGGCTTTCTATAGTCTCTTGAGTCAACTTTGATCATTTTGGTTTCTCTAGATAGTTCATTCTCTATATATTTTTTTTTAATATTTTTATACATACTGAAATATATGTATATAGTAACACATAAATTTAAAAACTTTTAAATCTCTTTGATATATGTACCTATTTCACCATTCCCATACATAAAGCTGTAATTGAATCAACTTTTGTCCTTCAATAATAACTGCTGATTCTATATTAATGGTCTTTTCAAAGAGAATATTCTTGGATAAAATCTACTACTTTATTAACTATCTTTTACTTTTTAAAAAAAAATTTATTTTTTAATTTATTTTTGGCTGCATTGGGTCTTCGTTGCTGCATGGGGGCTTTCTCTAGTTGCAGTGAGCAGGGGCCACTCTTCGTTGCAGTGCGTGGGCTTCTCATTGTAGTGGCTTCTCTTGTTGCGGAGCACAGGCTCTGTGTATGCAGGCTTCAGCAGTTGCGGCTTGCGGGCTCTAGAGTGCAGGCTCAGTAGTTGTGGCTAAGTAGTTGGGCTTAGCTGCTCTGCAGCATGTGGGATCTTCTCAGACCAGGGCTCGAAGCCGTGTCTCCTGCACTGGCAGGTGGATTCTTAACCACTGTACCACCAGGGAAGTCCTTCTTCTACTTTTTTAAAATTGTACTTTTACTTTTATTGTATGAATTACTTCCTGCTATTTACCTTAATTAAAAAAAAAAAAATGGGGCTTCGCTGGTGGCGCAGAGGTTAAGAATCCGCCTGGCAATGCAGGAAACAGGGGTTTGAGCCCTGGTCCGGGAAGATCCCACATGCCAGGGAGCAACGAAGCCCGTGCGCCACAACTACTGAGCCTGCACTCTAGAGCCATCGAGCCACAACTATTGAAGCCTACACGCCTAGAGCCCATGCTCCACAACAAGAGAAGCCACCGCAATAAGAGACCCGCACACCACAACAGAGTGGGCCTCACTCGCCGCAACTAGAAAAAGCCTGCGCACAGCAACAAGACCAAACGCAGCCGAAAATAAATTAAATAAATAAATAAATGTTTTCTGGGAATTCCCTGGCAGTCCAGTGGTTAGGACTCCATGCTTTCACTGCTGAGAGCCCGTGTAAAAAACATGTTTTCTGGCTTATGTTAATGCTTTTTTCCCCCAACACTTTTGTCAACTGCCTGCTATGTGACAGGCACGGTATGTGTGGTAACAGAGTCGTGAACTAACTGCTCAATCCAGGTTTTCTAAATGCATTAAGTTTGTTAATTTCCTACAATGTAGAGCTTTGGTGGCTTCCCACAAATTTTTTAAAAATTTATTTATTTAATTATTTTTGGCTGCATTGGGTCTTTGTTGCTATGCACGGGCTTTCTCTAGTTGCGGTGAGCGGGGGCTTCTCATTGTGGTGGTTTCTCTTGTTGCAGAGCACAGGGTCTAGGCGCCCAGGCTTCAGGAGTTGTGGCTCATGGGCTCTAGAGCACAGGCTCAGTAGTTGTGGTGCATGGGCTTAGTTGCTCCGCGGCATGTGGGATCTTCCTGGACCAGGGCTTGAACCCGAGTCCCCTGCATTGGCAGGTGGATTCTTAACCACTGCGCCATCAGGGAAGCCCTTCCCACAAATTTTTATCTGTAGGGATCAAATTATCATTTATCACTAAGTAGTCTAAAATTTCAGATTTTCCACTTAGACAAAAACTTTATTATGGAAGTTTTCAAATATATGCAAAGTAGTAAGAATAGCACAGTGAACCCTATGTACCCATTACCCGGCTTCAGCGATTTACAGCATTTTTCTGATCTTGTTTCATCTATCCTTCCCATTTTTTCTTTAGTATTATAAAGCAAATCATACATATAATTTCATCCTTGAATACTTCAGTATGGCTCTCTAATGCATAAGGATTTATACACACATACACACACCCACTCCCATGCCATCATCATGCCTAGCAAATGAATAATAATTATTTAATATAATTTAATACCCACTCCAGGTTTACTTTTTCACAATAATGTAAAAAGTTGTCTTTTTTTTATTTGTCCAAATCAGGATTGTATTGCCTGTATTTTCTTATTTTCTGTATTCTTGATGCTCTGGCATTTGGGGACTTGATCTTGGAGAGACTACCGCTTCTAGGGCTAGCAAATTCCTTGACAAATGACCCTCTTGGCAAGCATGCCATTGATATACAAGCCAACCAATCCAAAGTCCACACCCCTTTATCAAACATCTCCTTTATCAAACTCTCATACACCAAGCCATTATTTCTCCTGCCCTAAATCACCCCAGGGCCAGGTACTGGACAACTGAGGACCACCACTGGAGCTCAGAGCCCACAAAATTATTCAATCTACCCAGTCTTAAACTTGCTCAGTGTACCTACCTGGCATCACGTCACCCATTCTTTCCTGGGAAAACTCCAGTAAAGGTTCTGAGTCATGTTCTGCCCTCTTCCGCCTTCTGCCTCCTAACAGGACTAGGTGCTCCTTCCATGTTCTCCTACATATACTCGGTTCCTCCTGTTTGCAGAAATCTCCGCGTATAAGCGTCTTCCTTCATGATAATCATTTCCATGTCTTCGTGACTTACCATACCTGATTAAAGCAAATCCTGGGTACATTTTAACACAAGCATCTCAATACATTCCATACACTGTATTTAATTAATATGTCTCAAGTCTCTTTTAATTTGTAAAATTCTGTTTTTATTAACTTAACATATATTGGTTAAGAAACTAGGCCTTAAAAAAAAAAAAGAAACTAAGCCTTTTATTTTGTGGAATTTCCCACATTCTGAATTTGGCTGTTTGCTTCTTTGTGTCATGAATTTGTTCATTTATTTCCCAAGTTTCCTGTAAACTGGTATGTTTAGAGATTAAATTACACTTTTTTTGTGTGTGTGTGGTACGCGGACCTCTCACTGTTGTGGCCTCTCCCGTTGTGGAGCACAGGCTCCGGACGCACAGGCTCAGCAGCCATGGCTCACGGGCCCAGCGGTCCACAGCATGTGGGATCCTCCCAGACCGGGGCACGAACCTGTGTCCCCTGCATTGGCAGGCGGACTCTGAACCACTGCTCCACCAGGGAAGCTCTAAATTACACTTCTGAATCAATATTTTGGACAAGAATACTCCACAGGTAGTACACATCCATTGCATTACATCAAGAAGCACACAGCCTTGCTGATTTAATTTAGAGATGTTACTATAGGTTAGCGGGTTGTCATTCTGCTCTGTCCTTTAAAACCTTCGAATAATCTCTCACCTAATGGTTTTCACATCCACTGATACCATCAAGATCCATTATTTCATAAAAAAAAGTGTCATTTTTTGGATTCTATCATTCCTTTGACCTTTATTAGCTAGAATTCTCTAATAATAAAGAACTTTCCTTCACCAACTTTTGGTTGTCTTGAAATATAGTTCATAGAGGAAAGGCAGGATAAATGCTCCATTTTCCCCCTTTATTTATTAATAAATGCCCTAATGTGCTCTGTAGCTGACCAATGCATCTTGTTAGAAAAAAAAGAAGCTATCACAGGCTACAGTAATCATGATAAAAGGACACAGGATCCAAACTGAGGGGATTCCCACTGGCCAAATATAGGACAATTTGAGCATTTTTTTTAAAAGTCTACAATGGATTTTTAAAAATTGATTCTGGACTTATAATATAGGTGATTTTTAATTTCCAAATAGTTTCTTTTTATCTTATTCTTTGTTAATTTTATTTACTTAACTGAAGTATAGTTGATTTACAGTATTGTGTTAGTTTTAGGTGTACAGCACAGTGATTTGGTTACATATACACATGTATATGTATATACAAACATATGGTGTATATATATATTCATACATACAGTGAATATATATACATATATTCTTTTAAAAAATTATTTTCCATTATAGGTTATTACAAGATATTGAATATAGTGCCCAATGCTATACAGTAAATCCTTATTGTTTATCTATGTTATATATGGTAGTATGTTATCTGTTAATATCATACTCCTAATTTAATTTATCCCCCCCACTTCCCCTTTGATAACCATGTTTGTTTTCTATGTCTGTGAGCCTGTTTTTGTTTTGTATATAAGTTCATTGGTACTATTTTTAGTTTCCACATACAAGTGATACAATATTTGTCTTACTCTGTCTGACTTACTTCACTTAGTATGACAATCTCTAGGTCCATCCATCCTCTGTTAATTTTAAATCAAATTTATACAGAGGCCAGAGAGTATAGATTGTAGAATATATTCTTTTTTATGAAAAAATTGAAAAAGGATTTCTCACTTTCACTATTTTAACAAGAGTAAGTTATCTGACATTCAATAATGGATGAGTGTTGGTGGAAGGCATTTCCATATTCAATGTGCCCATAGTCATTCATATGGATTTTCAAGAGAGCAATATTAATGATGATAATAGTAAAACAATAGTTAGTAGCTTAAAATAACAACCATTTAATTGTATCTCATGATTTTGTGGGTCAAGAATTTGGGCAGGGGCTCAGTTGGTGGATTTTTCTGTTCTATATGGCATCAACTGAGGTTATTCACTGGCATTGAGTTGATGGCTGGTTTGGAGGATCCAAAACTATTTCACTCAGATGTCTGGTGTTTTCATGGGCAATCTGGAAGACTGGGCACAGCAGAGCGCCTCTCCTTCTCTAGGTAGTCTCAGGGCCTTTCCATGTGGTCTCTTCAGCAGGGTAGCCAGACTTTTTAACATAACAGTTCAGGTCTGAACTTGAGAGAGTATTCCAAGAGATGAGGCAAAATCTACCAGTAAAGTCTGGGTCCAGAAACTAGCACAGCAGTACTTCGGCTATTCTACTGATCAAGGTAGTGACAGTCTGCCCAGATTCAAAGGGAAAAGGATGTGGATTCCACATCTTGATGGGTGGAGTACCAAAGAATCTGCAGTAATCTTTATTCTGCCACAGTATTATAATTTTATAAATCAAGAACTTATAGCATCAAGCAGTTAAACATCCTGTTCAATATAACACAGGTAGGAAAGTGATGGGCTAGAAATGATGATAAGTGTCTTTCCCACATTTGTTATATTAATAGGATTAGTTTCTAGAATGAATGTGAAGATTCTCAGGTCTGAGTGATGGTGGAATATATTAAATTAACACATTCTTTATAATGATAGAAACCCCGTTATGCTAAGTCAGGTGCATGGAGGAAGCAAAAGGAACTAATTACTACATTCATAGACTAAAAAGTCTTTCTTATATTTTTACATTATGAATTTTCAGATGGTGGGTAAGGTGTGAATGTTGTCTAAAGGCCTTCTTACATTCCTTACATTCATAGGGTTTCTCACCAGAATGAATTCTCAGATGCTGAATAAGAGATGAATTAAGCCTAAAGGCCTTCCTACATTCCTTACATTCAAAGGGTTTTTCACCAGTATGAATGCTCTGATGTAGAGTAAGTTTTTGGCGCAATCTAAAGGCCTTCCCGCATTCCTTACATTTATACGGTTTCTCACCAATATGAATACTCTGATGTTGTGTAAGTTGTGAGAGTAGTCTAAAGGCCTTACCGCATTCCTTACAGTCATAGGGTTTAACACCAATATGAATACTCTGGTGTGAAATAAGTTGTGAGTAACGACTAAAGGCCTTCCAGCATTCCTTACATTCATAAGGTTTCTCACCAGTATGAATTCTGTGATGTAGAATAAGATGATAACCACGACTAAAAGTCTTTCCACATTCCTTACATTCATAGGGTTTCTCACCAGTATGAATTCTCTGGTGGAGTGTCAGTTGCTGTCGTACTCTAAAGGCCTTCCCACATTCTTTACATTCATAGGGTTTCTCACCAGTATGAAGTTTGTGATGTACCCTAAGGCCAGAGCCACACAAAAAGGCCTTCCCACATTCTTTACATTCATAGAGTTTGTCAGCAATATTAAGCTTCTGATGTCGAGTAAGGTGTGCATACTGTCTAAAGGCCTTCCCACATTCTGTACATACATAGGGTTTCTCACCAGTATGAATCCTCTGATGTAGAGTAAGTTGTCCACGAACTCTGAAGGCTTTCCCACATTCTTTACATTCATAGGGTTTCTCACCAATATGAATTTTTTGATGTACTCTAAGGTCTGGGCCACATATGAAAGATTCTCCACATTCCTTACATTCATAGAGTTTTTCACCGGAATGAAGTCTCTGATGTCGAGTAAGATGTGCCGTCTGTCTAAAGGCCATCCCACACTCCTTACATTCATAAGGTTTCTCACCAGTATGAATTCTGTGATGAAAGGTAAGTTGTTGGCGTACTCTAAAGGCCTTCCCACATTCCTTACATTCATAGGGTTTCTCGACAAAATGAATTCTCTGATGTGAAGAAAAAGATGAGTGTTTTTGGTAAGAGGACACTTTTTGAGATGTAATTTTCACTTGATTGAAATATTCCTCTTGTCCTTCAAATTTTCTTTTGGACTCCCAATCATTTTTTAAAATGAGTCTGTTAAGGCCATGGTTTTTAATTCTCTCCATTACCTTCCACTGGGATAAGTTTATTTCATGAATGTCATTTTCTGAAGATAATTTCTTGGTCTCATAGTTGGTCTCCAAATCTGAAAGAAAACAAGAGAGCAAACATGTAGTTCTCTTTTTCTAAAAGAAGTAAAATTTCTACAGCAGAAGTAAAAGACAACCAAAGTACTACCCAATGAAATTCTAAAAATAGTTACATAATTTAAAAAAGCAAAAGGCAACCCAGGAAAATGAGAGTTCATGCAGGAAAATGAGATTAGTGACTAAGTAAATATTTTAAGTCAGTGGTTCTCAAACTGAAACGTGAATCAGAATCACAAGGGAGCTTGTTACAAATACTATGATTTAGATACCACCTAAACCACTTGGATCAGATTCTACAGTCCTGGGCAGTCCTATATTTAATATTCTCCATACGATGATTTTGATGGAAATGAAAGGTTGGGAATTCATGCTTAAATTCTTTCAACAATTTCTCTTTATTCTTAGAATAAAATCAAACTTGTTAAAAGGCCTCTGCTTACCTATAACGCATCATCTCAAACCACTGTTCTCTTTACTGCTACTTGGAGAGGCCTCTTTTCAGATCTTAGAACATGTTCCCACTTACTTCCATTGGACTTTTCAGTCTGCTCTATTTCCCCACAAATCTTCTGTTTGGGCTCTTTTTTTTTTGTTTTGTTTTGTTTTGTTTTTTTTTGTTTGTTTGGGCTCTTTGCATGGCTGGCTCCTTCTCACTCTGAGGTCTTAGATTAAGTTACTTACTCTACAGCTGAATCTACTGACAGTACTTAAAGCTATGTGTTTACTATACAGTTGACCCTTGAATAACACGGGTTTGAACTGTGCAGATCCACTATACATGGACTTTTTTCAATAAATATACAAACGTATATGTGTAGAACATTGTGTGCAAGACTTGTATTGAAGTGGATAACCTATCCTTACATAGGCAGAAGATGAGTGATATTTAGTATAAAATTAATAACGTGTTAGCTTTCTTACTGTTTTACAACTTTGCTTTCAAAGAATTACATTACTATATAGTGTGCTTCTTACATAGGCAGAAGATGAGTGATATTTAGTATAAAATTAATAACGTGTTAGCTTTCTTACTGTTTTACAACTTTGCTTTCAAAGAATTACATTACTATATAGTGTGCTTCTGTCTCTTGTGACTGGATAAACTGCATATCAGCCTATCATCACAGGTAAATGGTTTTTAAAAACATGTAACAATGTTTCCAATACTGTTTTATAAATGTGACTGTAATATTGTATACCATAAAAGTTTTATGCTGATTCACTCATTACTGTATAGGCTAGGCTACCGTGAAGCATTCATATCGATTACACTAGGTTACCGTAAAGCAATCATATTGCTGCTTCTTCATTACCAATGCATAAGTCATTATATCTGTAAATAAATATAAAAATTTTCACATTATCTTTTCATTTCTGATGTCCAGTGTTAGTAATACATATAATATGTAATGTGTTTATCATATAGGACAATACTGATGTAGGTACTGACAGAAAATTTATCTTATAAACAGACAACATAAACTTATGGTATCAATAAATACAGTACAGTACTGTAAATGTATTTTCTCTTCCCTGTGATTTTCTTAATAACATTTTCTTTTCTCTAGCTAACTTTATTATAAGAATACAGTATATAATATATATAACATATGTGTTAATCGACTATTTATGTTATTGGTAAGGCTTCCGGGTCAACAATAGGCTAATAAGTAGCTAAGTGTTGGGGGAGTCAAAAGTTATATGTGGGGACTTCCTTGGTGGTCCAGTGGTAAAGAATCTGCCTTTCAACGCAGGGGACACAGGTTCAATCCCTGGTCAGGGAACTAAGGTCCCACATGCCACGTGGCAACTAAGCCCATGTGTCACAACAACTGAGCTCATACACCTCAAAAAGAGAGCCTGCATGCCACAAACTACAGAGCCCACGTGCTCTGGAGCCCGCGCGTCACAACTAGAGAGAGAAAACCCCCATGCCACAGCTAGAGAGAAGCCCGCATGCCACAAAGAAGACCCAATGGAGCCAACAAAATAGAAATAAAATAAATAAATAAAATAAATAAATATATTTTTAAAAGTTATATGTGGATTTTTGCGTATGCTGGGGGGGCAACACCCTAAACCCTGTGTTGTTCAAGGGTTAACTGTATATCTGCATAGTTATTATACATATATTACATACAACATAGAGCTATGTTGAAATTATCTATTTATTAATTTTTCCAATTGTTATTCTGCTTATTTTCTTACCCCTAAACCTCATTAAGGGCAGAAACAATCCCTGCTTTACTCTTTATTCAATAATAAATCCAGAGCACAAAATAGATTTCACTCATTTAATTCCTATACTTATATATTTATTCTGAATATATTTCTCGGCCTCTAACCTCTCACATCTTACTACAATGATTAAATATCTCCTTTATTCATTTAAGCTAGCCCAGCTGACTATATAAATGAAAAATGGTGGTTGTATTTTCCTGTACATCCTTCCATTGTTTATACCCTTATTTATGCAGTATTCTCTACATTGCCATTCCCTCCTTCACATAGCTATGGGTTGCTCTTTGTCTCCACATCACAACAAAGACACTGAGAAACTTACGTACTTCAGCTCCCTTTAAGCTTATTCTACTACTCATCCATTTTGCAAATGCTCAGTGGGTTTTGTTCCTTCATCCCCTTTTTCTGGTCTCCTCCCTTCTGTCCCCTCAGAGGCAAGACCATTCCTTATTTCCTAGAAATGTGACTTTCAGACAGGAAAACATGTTTATACCTTATTGAAGTTTATGAAATCTTTAGCAAAAAAAAAAATAGACGTAATTTGTAAGTAACTCACTAATAGGGTCAAAGGGTTTTGCAGTAACTTGAGTGTGAAGAACTTGCTAACAAAGGTCATGATAGATGTAAACCAGAGGATGGTAAGCCAGGAGGAGAAACAGCCAGAGGGGAATTTAAGTGCTGAATGAGCTGTGTATGAGAGAGAAAAATGATGATGTTTTCAAGTATTATAATATAGTCTGTATAAGATAACTGAAATCATATAGGTTCTACTAAAACTGGAAATTAATAATAACAACAAAAAAGTAAATCTACTTGGAATTTTAGAAGTCTATGTTAAATAACTCTTAGATCAATAGAGAAATAAGATCCCAAATGGTATTTGTTTAAAAAAAAAATAGTAACAATAAAAAAAACTACATTAAATTACCTGTAAAACTATAACCACAGTGCGTAGAAGAGAATTCAAAAACTTAAATACATAGGACTTCCCTGGTGGCGCAGTGGTTAAGAATCCACGTGCCAATGCAGGGGACACGAGATCGATCCCTGGTCCGGGAAGATCCCACATGCCGCGGAGCAAATAAGCCCATGCACCACAACTACTGAGCCTGCACTCTGGAGCCTGAGAGCCACAACTACTGAAGCCTGCATGCCTAGAGCCCGTGCTCTACAACAAGAGAAGCCACTGCAATGAGAAGCCTGTGCACCGCAATTAAGAGTAGCCCCCTCTCACCGCAACTAGAGAAAGCCTGTGCACAGCAATGAAGATCCAATGCAGTCAAAAATAAATAAATAAATAAATTTATTTTAAAAAATATCTTAATACATACAGCAAAAAAATGAAAAAAAAAATTAACTAAAAATCCCACTCAAAAATATTAGAAAAGCAAGCTGAAGCAAAGCAGAAAAAAGAAATTAACTATATAAAAGCAGAATTAAAATAGTTAGAAAACAGAAAAAAAGAACTAATACACAAAGTAAAACCAGATTCTTTTTTTATAAATGAACCAGCAAAACAGATAACCATTAGTTAGTATAATAAAAATAGCAATAAATAAATAAATAAATAAAAATAGCAAGAACGCACAGACGTGGAAATTTAAAAATGGCAAAGTGAAAATAATCATGATTAAATACAGAACATAGTTGGAAGAAAGATTACTTTGCCAGTAAGTTTTAAAACACAGCTAAAATGAATAATTTTATAAGAAAATATAATTTACCAAAACTGACCACAAAAGAGATACAATGTTTCAACAGATTAATTTCCATAAAGCAAACAGAGATTGTAGTCAGACTTACCATCTCCTTCTTCAAGGAAAAAGCTTAAAAATGTTATTAAAGCTTTAAAGAACAGGCCATACAAATTCTGTTTAGACTGAGAACTAGGAAAAAGGAGGACTTCCAAACTATTTTCATGATGTAATAATATCATACTAAATCCTGTTCATAAAAAGAAAACTACACACCAGTTTTCTGAAAACTGATGTAAAAATTCTAAGCATCTAATAAAACAGTGTGTCAAAAGACCCAGTGTTGTTTATTCAAAGAATGTTAAAGAGGTCCAGTATGGGGAAATCTATTAAGATAATTCAACTCATTTAATACAGCTGAGGAAAGGGAAAAATAAAAATCACATGATCGGGGACTTCCCTGGTGGTCCAGTGGCTAAGACTCTGTGCTTCTTATGCAGGGGGTCCAGATTCTATCCCTGGTCAAGGAACTAGATCCCACATGCCGCAACTAAAGATCCTGCACATGTCAACGAAGATCCTGCATGCTGCAACTAGGACCTGGTACAGCCAAATAAATATATTTTTAAAAATATTTATTTGGCTGTGCTGGGTCTTAGTTGTGGCTCACTGGCTCCTTACTTGAGGCATGTGAACTCTTAGTTGTGGCATGCATGCGGGATCTAGTTCCCAAACCAGGAATCGAACCTGGGACCCCTGCATTGGGAGCTTGGAGTCTTAACCACTGCACCACCAGGGAAGTCCCAATATTCTTTTTTATTTCACATGATCAACTCCATAGACGCTGAAAAGGCAACTAAAAAAGGGAAACATACCTGATTTTTCAAAACAGCTCAATAAAGGAGGAATAATTACCTCCCTAAAATGATAAAATATATAATACCTTAACAAAAAGACAGCTTTGGAGTTATTAGTCAAGACACTTAAATATCAGAAAAAAATGAGCGGTAGTCTTAAGAATTTAAAAGAAGAGATAAAACTGTATTTTCAGATGATAATTCATAATTGGAAAACTTAAGAGGTTTAAATAATATAAATAACAGAATTTAATAAGGTAGGAGGATATAAAAACAAAAACTAATAGCCTTTATACATACATTTAATAATAAAATATGATGGAGAAAAAAAAGATTCCAGTCACAACAGTTTCAAGAGCAAACTTAAAATATATATATAACCTTTATGAAGAAAACACTGAAACACTCATGAAGCATCTGGCATTAGATTTTCTAAAGATATCACACATGAAATCACAAGAGGGAGATTACTCTGCACAAGGGGACAGCAGTCTATCAAGGGTATTCATACTGAGAAGCTGAGCAGGTATGGAGACAATGGCAAACAACAGGGCAAATTCTGTATTCAAAGTAGCCAGGTATATCGAATCCTGCAGATTATCACCCCTGGGCCAGATAGCAACTTCTGCTGTCTGCCTGCAGAGTAGGCAACAGATATGCGGGCTAGGGCATGAGAGACAGGCCAGTGGCTGGTCATGTCCAGGGGATATGGCCCCCTCCACAGGCCCAGTTGACAAAGCACTCCTATCTCACAAGAGTTAACTGTGTTTGTTCCAAACAAGTTTAGGCCAGTTTCACATTTTCCTGAAAGTACCCAATTTAATTAAACAATATGTAAACTTATAAGTAACTATGAGAAGAGATTGGTTCTATGAAAATGAAATTGAATACTTTAGAAAAACTGGTTGTAAATACATTGTTAAAAATCATGGCTAACAGGGACATCCCTGGCGGTCCACTGGTTAAGACTCCGTGCTCACAATGCAGGGAGTACAGATTTAATTCCTGGTCGGGGAACAAAGATCCTGCATGCCACATAGCACAGCCAGAAAAACAAAAAACAAAACATGGCTAACAAAAACTAAGTGTGGAAAAAAAAAAAAAAAAAAAAAAACTAAGTGTGGGAGGGACAACAGTAAAAGATGGGGAAAACATAATAATCAAGAAGTGTTCTGTACTTGTTGCAAATTTGGTTCTTGTTCTACTTAAAAAATTTTTAACTAGAAATAGTAATAGACTATAAATTGTATGTGTGGTTTAGATGAAAAATTAAATAAGAGACACAATGGAAAGAAAGCCTTAGACACGTCAAAAGTATTGACAAAGAGCTACATTTTAATGTTGAGAGTAAAAATATTACTTCTATGGTATGTACATAAAATATCTAACCCTTTTTTATGAATAAACAAACCAAATACCAGTCCCAATTCTGTTAGACCAAAGAATTTCTATTCTATTACACAATGCTGATGAGAATATAGAAAAATATAAGCCCTTTCTTTGATCAGTTAAAAATATATGAATATAAAAAATCACAAATGTGATTCCCCCGTTTCAGAGAACCAGCTTCAATTAAATGGAAAATGTCACATAAATTACCTGAACTTAGTACTTAGTCTGTTTAGGCATTTTATTATTAACCACCTTGCTTTGTTGATACAAGACTAGGATATAGAAGATTTGGTTCCAAGGTAATCCTATTTGCATTTCAACACTGTGGACAGAGTACAAAGATCTGAAAATAATAAAACCTAACATCCGAGGAACTGTACTTCTGAAGTATCAATTTTAGTCACATCCTGAATAAGGCCATAGTGAATGCTACCATTGAATAATCCTCATTCTATTCATGATCATCTTTCTGATTTCACTGAGGAAATAACAATAGAAGAATATGCTGTCCTCTCTCCACTACCCAGACCAACTTACTTGCATTCATAACTACATTGTTTTCCCTTTAATTCTCTCTTGTTCCCTGGATCCTATCCCCTTCCTCCACTCCCACCTCAAGGACACTGCTTCCAAATTTATGCTCTCTCTACTGCATCAATTTCCCCCACCTACAGAATCATTCCCATGGGCACACAAACATGGTCTATAATTGCACACCATAAACTACACTGCTTATAACCCAAATCCCCAGTGTAACTACCAACTCCATTTCCCAGCTTCCCTTCATACATACATCTTCCAGAGTTGTCTTACACCCATCTCATCACTGCCTTACCTACTCTTTTTTTTTTTGCGGTACGCGGGCCTCTCACTGTTGTGGCCTCTCCCGTTGCGGAGCACAGGCTCCGGACGCGCAGGCTCAGCGGCCGTGGCTCACGGGCCTAGCTGCTCCGCGGCATGTGGGATCTTCCCAGACCGGGGCACGAACCCGTGTCCCCTGCATCGGCAGGCGGACTCTCAACCACTGCGCCACCAGGGAAGCCCTACCTACTCTTATTAAGTCACTCCAATCAGGTTTTCACCCTGACTCCACTAAAATCACTCTTGACGAGGTCACCAGCATTCTCCATCTTGCCAGAATCTGGGGTCAATTCTCATCCTCATTCTCTACTCCTTCCATTTTGAAACATTTTCTTTTGTTTTTATCAGTGGCTGCTCCTTCTGCATGTCCTTTGCGGCCCCCTCTTTCTAACGTCTGAATAGGGGAGTATCCCATGAATCAGTCTTTAGGCCGCTTCTCTTTATCTGCTTTCTTCTACCTGCATGTGTTCCTTAGATGAACACATTCAGACCCATGGATTTCAATTTTAACCATAAAGTGAAGACACCCAGATGGACATCAGGCTGTAACCTCTCCCTGAGCTCCATGTGTATATACATATTCAGCTGCCTACTCAGCATCTAAAACTGGAAAAATAAAAGACAATTCAAACTTAAAATATCCAAAACAGAAACTCTCAACGTCTACCTGCCAACCTGCTCTTCCTATCTTCCCTACCTCAGTAAATTGTGCTTCCATTCACCTAGCTTTTCAAGCTAACACCCTTATCTCCTCCTTTGATATGTCTTTCTTACTTACCGCATTTATAAGTCCATCAGCATGTTCTTTTGGGACTCCCTTCATACATAACCTGAGTCTAACAGCTTCTTACTACCTCCTATGGCTGCCAGCTTTATCCAAACCACCATTACTTCCAGTCTGAACTGAAACTGCTTCCACACTGGTCCTTCCTACTTTTGCACTTGACCAGAGGGATCATTTTAAAACAGAAAGCAGACTATAGCTTCCAATTTCTCTTAATGATTATATTATATGGCCCTTGACTAACTCTGATCTCATCTCTTATTACTTTACCTTCCTCTCCCCCATGTTCTAGCCATAATGGCTTTCAAACATGCAAAGCTAACTTCTTCCTTAGGCCTTTTCTATCTGCTCAGAATGCTCTTCCTCTAGAGTCAAATGGCTTGAGCCCTTACTTCACATCTCTCCTCAAATACCGTCTCCTCAAAATACCTTCCTTCATTTGTCCACTTTTCTATATGCATTTATACTTCAATAAAACTTAACTAAAAAGAAGAAAGAAACAAAGAAAGAAAAGGAAAGGAAAAAATAATGACCTTGTTTAAGATGTCTAACTTTGAATCAACAGTTGTTATTTTGGCTAAATATTTCCTGACTAAACTGATACTATCTTATTCACTTGGAGCCACTGTATTTCATTATTTTTGTAGTATTAACAGTTTTAAATATCATTTAATCAGATGATAGAAAATAAGTTAGGGTTGGGAAAAACAGCATACTTTTCTTTCCTTTGGTAGAAAGTGAATCAGAAGATATAACCTTATAAACAGTATGGGCACTGAAATGGCTCTGGTGTTACAAAAGAACTTTTAGCCTAAAATGAGTCTCCTCTGTCAGACCTGAATATAACACAGAGCAAAATATAAAGTGACAACATATATCTCTGTATCAAGAGTTTTAAGGATCTTTCTTTAACAAAAGGTCCAAAGAGAGATGAAAATAGCACAGAGGTAGAAGCTAAACCAAGGGATCATTTTCCATATAGTCTATTACATTCATGTTTCTTCCTGATGTGAAGGTAGATATATACATACATGGAAAAAGGTAAATAAAAATGATATTCTGTAAACTAAGGATCTATCTTCTAGAGTAATTCACATGAAACTTCAGTTGCTGATAAAACGTATGATATTATTACCACGTCAAGAACACTCATCTCCATAGTCTTCTATTTCCCATTTTTAATTTTATGAGAAAAGTTAGGGAAGAAAGGCTTTCCTGACCATAACTAAAACAGTTTTCCCATCCCATCCCATTCTCTATTCCCTTACTGTGCTTACCTTTATTCATAGTACTCCCTTATTACCTAACATTATATTTTCTATTTACTTACTATGTTTCTGTAAATCAGGGTAAATCCTCATAGGGACAGGGATTCTAGTGGTTTTATTTACCACTGTATTGATGGTGTCCAGCATAGTGCCTGGCTCAGAGCCCAGTTGGTCGATCGATCTATCTATCTGTCTGCCTATCTATCTATACATGCAAAAGAAGAAATCAAAAGAAGAAATCAAAATATAGATAGAATAATATTGGGAACAGAGAGCACCTTTCCATACCTTATGCCCCCTTCAAAGGGGAGGAAAATTAGAGATAACAACAACAATGAAAAAAGGAGAGTGGTAAATAGGATACAGTAGTACTATGAGTAACCCCAGCTAAGTCCTTAATTTGCTCCCAGGGTCTCAGACCTTTTCTCCTTAGGCCATGGTCTTTCAAAGTAGGTTTTCAAAACAACATCAGAAGGGTGTGCCTCTTCCTTAACTAGCAGGGAAGTTTTCTCTGGTGATGGTTTCCCCTACTCTATTGGCCCTCACTTACCTGGATATCGTCTTCTTCCTTTCCTCACTACTTTCCAGGGCTCTTTTCCTTGCTCCAATAAGGAAATCACATCTGGTTTAGAAACAAAGCATCCTGGACAGAAGAAAAGAAATGTAAGGTAATGTGGAAATAAAAAATAAATTCACAATTACTTTGATTCAGTTTTGGTTAAATTTTTAATAAACTATAGGTCAAATGGTAATTGATAAAGACTTTAGAACAAAGAAAAGTGAGGTGATTAAAAAACATCATGTTAATATTACATAAGAAATGGAGATTGCAGAGGGAAGGAAAAGGTCTTATTTTCATTTATATTCACAAAAGTACTCCTTTTCTTGAGAGCAATAATGGTTGACAGACGTCTGGGTTCAAATTTTGCCTTTGCCATAACCCAGTAGTGTGACCTTGGACAAGTTACCACTCTGCTTTATTTTCCTCACCTATAAAATAGGGATAATTATAGTACCTATTGTACATGATTGTTGTGCAGGTTATATTAATATATATCCATATCTAAACATTGCCTAGAATAAACACTAAGTGCTACATATATTTTATTAGCTATTATTTATTACAATTGCTTTTTTTTTTTTTTTTTTTTGTGTTATGCGGGCCTCTCACTGTTGTGGCCTCTCCCATTGCAGAGCACAGGCTCCGGACGCGTAGGCTCCAGACGCGCAGACTCTGGACGCACAGACTCAGTGGCCCAGCCGCTCCACATGTGGGATCCTCCCGGACCGGGGCACGAACCCGCGTCCCCTGCATTGGCAGGCGGACTCTCAACCACTGCGCTACCAGGGAAGCCCCTATAATTGCTTTTTTTAACATCTTTATTGGAGTATAATTGTTTTACATTGTTGTGTTAGTTTCTGCTGTATAACAAAGTGAATCAGCTATACGTATACTTGTATCCCCACATCCCCTCCCTCTTGGGTCTCCCTCCCACCCTCCCTATCCCACCCCTCTAGGTGGTCACAAAGCACGGAGCTGATCTCCCTATGCTATGCAGCTATTTCCCACTAGCTATCTAATTTACATTTGGTAGTGTATATATGTCCATGCCACTCTCTCACTTCGTCCCAGATTACCCTTCCCCCTCCCTGTGTCCTCAAGTCCATTCTCTATGTCTGCATCTTTATCCCTGTCCTGCCCCTGGATTCATGAGAACCTTTTTTTTTAGATGCCATATATATGTGTTAGCATACGGTATTTGTTTTTCTCTTTCTGACTTACCCTGTATGACAGACTCTAAGTCCATCCACTTCACTACAAATAACTCAATTTCATTTCATTTTATGGCTGAGTAATATTCCATTGTATATATGTGCCACATCTTCTTTATCCATTCATCTGGCGATGGACACTTAGGTTGTTTCCATCTCCGGGCTATTGCAAATAGTGCTGCAATGAACATTGTGGTACATGACTCTTTTTGAATTATGGATTTCTCAGGGTATATGCCCAGTAGTGGGATTGCTGGGTCATATGGTAGTTCTATTTTTAGTTTTTTAAGGAACCTCCATACTGTTCTCCATAGTGGCTGTATCATATAATTGCTATTTTAATGAGAGGAAAATAAGAAGTTTCCTGAGGCATTTACTGTTTTTTCTTAGGATATTCATACAGTGTTACATGCAAAGTTCTTGGATTTTTTACTTTTAATCATAAAAGTAGGTTGGAGTGAATATGTTTGTTTATTAATATAAGACATGAGTTCTCTTGAACTGTAAATAAATCCGGTTGATACCACTTACCACTAAAAAAATTATGTGTTCATTTGAGAGTCAGAGAAAAACCAAGATATAAGGTCTAGCTATTTTCCTTATAGGTATACCAACAAATAACAAAACACCTATAGCAATTCTGAGTTCAGATACAAAGTGAAGCCTGCTTTCTTTGACACTGGTAAGGTTGTAAATCACCCAGATTTCAAACCCAGTCCTTTCATCATTAAGGAAGACCTGAAGACCACATAAGGATGGGCAAGATGAATACGCTTAGTGAAGGTGCTCACTTCCCAACAAAAAGAGCTCAAACCATTCCCTTGAGAACAGGGAGCAGAAATTTAGATAGTTTCTTGAAAGATATTCCTGAAATTTCTAGAGAAGAAAGCTAATTTTGCAGAGAACAGAGTCTAAATTTCTAGAGGCAGATAACCTTACCCAATGAGACCAAGTTGCTGTAGTTCTCCAACATTACATCTCTATACAAATCCCTCTGTTCCAAGTCCAGGTAGTCCCACTCCTCCTGAGAGAAATCTATGGACACATCACTGAACATCACTGATCCCTGAAATGACAAACCATAAAACTGAAATTAAAGAATATTTGTTTTAAGATGGGAGAAAAAAATGGAAGAGATACTGCAGGAAATGGATCATAGAGCAAGCAAACAGGCTTGGGCTGGAAGCCCGTAACACAGTAGTTAGGAAATGAGTGTGCTTGAAGCAGGATGCCTATATGTTCCTGAAGGATCCTGTTGCTACAGATACAGCCTCTTGTATACTCTAGCATATCTTAACTATCCAGACACATCTGGGAAAAAAATAATCAGTATGTATGCATGTATTTACGTATGTATGTATTTATTTATGCTGTGCCAGGTCTTAGTTGTGGCATGCAGGATCTTTAATTGCAGTATGCAGACTTCTTAGTTGCAGCATGCGGACTCTTAGTTGCGGCATGCATGCGGGACCTAGTTCCCTGACCAGGGCGCAAACCCGGGCCCCTTGCACTGGGAGCGTGGAATCTTACCCATTGGACCACCAGGGAAGTCCTTCAGTTTTCTAATTAAATGAAATACTGTGTATAAGCCTTCTGTCTGTTGTATGTCTCCCTCACAAATTCTCAAAAAATGTGTTCTTCCACCCTTTCCCCTTAAAGAACAAGATTTTTTAAAAAAAGTTTTCCTATGATATCTCTATGTTGGAAAAGGATCTGAATACAATTAAAACTTTCTTCCAAGTTCACCATTGAATCAGATCATAAACATTTCCCCATTTATGACAAATTCTTTTATGAAATTTAAAAAATTGGTTGTATAATAGTCTATGCAATAGATATCTGCATGATCTTATCTATCATTTTCCATCCCTCACTGTATGCATTCATTATTCCTGAGTTAGAGGATACTGATGTAGATTCTGGATACTGGTGATCCAGAATCACAAAGATGTCATTCTAGACTAGCTCATCCAGTTCCAATATAAATGGTATACAACTCTTAAGGATTTCCAGAGAAGATACTCGAGCTCCCTGCATGCAAGACCCAACCATAATCCTACCTAGTCCTAAAAGCCTCATAAAGCATGAGATCTCACCATGTACTGAGGCTGAGGTCAACCAACAGCAAATCTTACCTACTTGGAAAACTCAAGTTTGGAAAAATTTAGCGATTTCCCATGAGCAGTCAAATGGGCCCATACTCTCTCAACTACTCAAAAGAGATGGTGAAACGTCTCCCTAAAGGGATTTCATTTCTGCTCCACTGCAGCTTTTTTTTTTTTTTTGCGGTACGCGGGCCTCTCACTGTTGTGGCCTCTCCTGCTGCGGAGCACGGGCTCTGGACGCGCAGGCTCAGCGGCCATGGCTCACGGGCCCAGCTGCTCCGCGGCATGTGGGATCTTCCCGGACCGGGGCACGAACCTGTGTCCCCTGCATCGGCAGGCGGACTCTCAACCACTGCGCCACCAGGGAAGCCCTCCACTGCAGCTTTTAGCAGAAGACTGAGCACATATAACAGATGCTGAATGATTTGTTCAATGAATACATGAACAATGACTGGAAAAAAGAGGACTCACAAGGAGGGTATTGTACTATTTATTTGGCCTCATCTCTCACTGGATTTGGAGGAAATGGGTCCTTAGATGGGGCTCTGATAAGTAAGAAGTTTCAGGATAAAGAAAAGTTTATAGGAACTTAACTTCCAGAAGGTGAAAGAAACAGCAACTTACATGGGCCATGGTTTAGAAATTCAAGAACTGGTCAGTCCTCCTTGGGGTTTACTTGCCTGGAGAAGCACAGTTCACAGAGGCCAGAGCTAGGGGGAGAAAAAGGGGGCCATGAGATAGGCCTCAGAACTCTCAAAACGACTCAGTTTAACATATTCTTTCCCCTCCCTGGACCTCCCCACCACACACACACACACACACACAGACACACACGGAAATTTGAGGAAGTATGGACAAATCTAATCCCTACTTATAAATTTCAGGGCTGATAAGGGACCACATCATCTAAACCAGAATCTCTTTCAAAACCTCACAAGCCTGCTTAAATTAAACAGATACAAAGAGAGAAATCCATAGGACCAATGCTAGCAGCCGTTACCACTGAGAAATTACTGCACTGGCAGCCCTGCCTGCCTGCAGTCAGAACAATAACTTCCAGAATCCTCTGGGTTCATAACTATTTTCAATCAGAATCATCCACATTGCTTTCCTGGATGACTTCATCTGTCATTCTGTTTCTTACAACCTAGGCTGAAGAGGTGTGAATTCATGTTGTCAGCAGTTAGACAATAACATATATCTATTTATCAAGACTTTTCACAAGAAAATGAAATAAAAGCCATCCAAACTGGAAAGGAAGAAGTAAAACTATCTCTATATTATATATAGAAAATCCTAAGGACCCCACAGGAAAACTGTTAGAATAAAAGAATTCAGTAAAGTTGCAGGATACAAAATCAATTTACAAAAATCAGGTGCATTTATATCTACTAATAATGAACTATAAGAAAGAGAAATTAAGAAAACAATCCCATTTATAATTGCATCAAAAGAATAAAATAACTAGGAATATATTTAACCAAGGAGGTTAAATAGACCTGTACACTGAAAATTATAAGACACTGATGAAAGAAACTGAAGATGACGCAAATAAATAGAAAGATATTCAATGTTCATAAATTAGAAGAATTAATATTGTTAAAATGTCCAGACTGCCCAGAGCAATCTACAGATTAAATGCAATCTCTATCAAAATTCCACTGGAATATTCCACAGAACTAGAACAAACAACCCTAAAAGTTGTATGGAACCACAAAAGGCCCCAAATAGCCAAAGCAATCTTGAGAAAGAAGAAAAAATCTGGAGGCATCATGCTTCCTGATTTCAAACTATATTACAAAGCTACAGTAATCAAAACAATATGATATTGCCCCCCCTGAAAAAAAAAAACAGCTATATAGGTCAATGGAACAGAATAGAGAGCCCAGAAATAAAACCCATGTGTACATGATCAATTAATTTACAAAAAGGAGCCAAGAATATACAGTGGGAAAAGGACAGTCTCTTCAATAAATGGTGTTGGGAAAACCAGACAGCCACATGCAAAAGAATGAAACTGGACCACTATTTCATACCATGCACAAAAATGAACTCAAAATGGATTAAAGACTTGAATGTTTAAGACCTGAAACCGTAAAACTCCTAGAAGAAAACACAGGAGGTAAGTGCCTAGACATAGGTCTTGGTGATGATTTTTTGACACTAAAAGTAAAGGCAACAAAAGCAAAAATAAACAAGTGGGACTACATCAAACTAAAAATCTTCTGCACAGCAAAGGAATCATCAACAAAATGAAAAGGCAACCTACTGAATAGGAGAAAATATTTGCAAATCATATATCTAATAAGGGATCAATTCCAAAATATATAAAGAACCCATACAATAGCAAAAAAAAATCTTGATTAAAAAATGGGCAGATCTAAATAGACATTTTTCCAAAGAAGTCATAACAGATGGCCAACAGGTACATGAAAAGATGCTCAACATCACAATTGTCAGGGAAATGCAAACCAAAACCACAATGAGATATCATCATACACCTGTTAGAATGGCTATTATCAAAAAGACAAGAAATAACAAATGTTGGCAAGAATGTGGAGAAAAGGGAACCTTTGTGCACTGTTGGCAGGAATGTAAATTGGTACAGCCATTGTGGAAAACAGTATGGAGGTTTCTCAAAAAATTAAAAATAGACCTACCATATGATCCAGCAATTGCACTACTAGGTATTTTCTGAAGAAAATGAAAACACTAATTTGAAAAGATTTATGCATCCCCATGTTCACTGCAACATTATTTACAACAGCCAAATTATGGAAACAACCTAAATGTCCATCGATGGATTAATTGATAAAGAAAATGTGAAACACACACACACAGGAATATTATTCAGCCATAAAAAGAATAAAAGTTTGGTGTGGTTGGGGTTGGTGGCTGACTTCGCGGGCGCACGCCCTGGCCCACCGGCCGGTTGGATTTGGACCCCCTGCGAAGGAAGGCCGGCCGGGGACGTGTCTCCCGCCGGGCGGAAGGGGCGGGGGCGAGGTGTGTGCATTGCCGCTTCTGCCCCCACCCCTTGATTTTATTTATTCAAGAAATAAGTGAATAAAGGGAAATTTGACAAAATACCCTGGCCATTTTCAGAGTTGAAGGCATCCACCAGGGATACTTCTGTCCCCAGCATCTACCCGGGCGGCACAAGTGGCACCGGCTGGAGCCCACCTCGACTCCAGGGGATTATCCCTCGCGCTGGATCAACACCAGCCTCAGGCCTCACCCCCATGTCCCAGCTCCGCCCGTCCCCTGGTCAGCAGTTTGGGTCACCGGCCGTGCTCCTTGACCCGTCTCTGCAGAGGTCACTGAGTGACCTTGGGGCGAGACAGGCGGGCTTATTTTTCAAGGCGGAAGAATACTAAGTGGTTTCAAGATTGCAACTTTTTCAAGAAGGGGAAAGTCCCTTCTACTTTGGCCTGTTAAGTTTTTTCTTCTTTTTCAGTAAAATTTATGGTAAGAAAAAAAAAAAAGAATAAAATTTTGCCATTTTCAGCAACACAGACGGACCTTGAGTGCATCATGCTAAGCGGAATAAGTCAGACACAGAAAAACAAATACTGTATAATCTTGCTTATATGTAAAATTAAAAAAACACAAACAAACTCTAACCAAGCTCACAGATACAAAGAACAGATTAGTAGCTTCCAGAGGTGGGGGGATGGGAGGGGTGGAGAGGGTGATACGGTTGAAGTGGGGGGGCAAAGGGACAAACTTCTAGTTTTAAAATTAATGTCATGGGTTGTAATGTATAGCATGGTGATATAGTTTATATATATATATATATATATATAAAATATAGTATTGCATATTTGAAAGTTTCTAAGAGAGCAGTTCTTATCACAAGAAAAAGAAAATTGTAACCATGTATGTCTACAGATGTTAACTAGATTTACTGTGATCATTTTGCAATATATGCAAATATCAAATCATTATGTTGTACACTTGAAACTAAAACAGTGTTCTATGTCAATTATACATCAATTAAAAAAAGAAGAGGAAAAAAAGGACTTCTATATGATAGGTATTTTATATGTTAATTGTATCTGCAGGATTGCTATGTAGTATCATAATTATCCTATCTATGCAATGGATCCGAAAATTCACACTAAAAGAAGTGAAATCACTTGCAGAAATTCAGCTAATAAGTAGCAAAGCTGCATTTGAAATCCTTATTTTTCTAACCACAAAGTCAGCTCTCTTTCACCTCTAGCTCTTGCCCCTGAAACCCAGAATCTCTTGTCCCAGTGAGAGAAACATGAGGAGGTATGACTCACTAAAACATAGAAATAACACATCAAATTACCTAAAGATATTAAACCTCGTTTTTTTTTTGTTTTTTTTTGTTTTGTTTGTTTTTGCGGTACGCGGGCTTCTCACTGTTGTGGCCTCACCCGCTGCAGAGCACAGGCTCCGGATGCGCAGGCTCAGCGGCCATAGCTCACGAGCCTAACCGCTCCGCGGCATGTGGGATCTTCCCGGACCGGGGCACGAACCCGTGTCCCCTGCCTCGGCAGGCGGACTCTCAACCACTGCGCCACCAGGGAAGCCCCTAAACCTCGTTTTAAGAGTACTGATGCCCATATTAGCAAGCCTGTAAGGATATGAACATTCTAACCTGTAGACTGCACAAAATTTAAAGTAGGTACAAGCAGCATTTAAACCATGAAAACCCTTTGATGCAGAAATTCTAACTTATGGGATTAAAGAAAATATTAAATAATTGTATATATGGACAAAAATGTAAAAGTGTGCTGACAGACATTATTCCTAGGGGAAAAAAGCTTTCCAGAACTGAAACATCCTTCAGTAGAAATAGATTTAATAAATTATAAAGCATCCATAGAGTGAAAAAACTTTCCATTTAAAAATTATGATGTAGGGCTTCCCTGGTGGCGCAGTGGTTAAGAATCCACCTGCCAATGCAGGGGACACGGGTTCAAGCCCTGGTCCGGGAAGATCCCACATGCCCCAGAGCAACTAAGCCCGTGCGCCACAACTACTGAGCCTGCATGCCTAGAGCCCGCGAGCCACACAACAAGAAAAGCCCCCGCAATGAGAAGCCTGCACACCACAATGAAGAATAGCCCCCACTCGCCACAACCAGAGAAAAGCCCACACGCAGCAACAAAGACCCAATGCAGGCAATATAAAATAAATAAATTTTAAAAAAATTTTAATAAATAAAAATTAAAAAATTAAAATTATGATGTAGATCTTTAATAGGAAAGATGGAAATATGTTTACTACATGTTGCTGAGTGAAGAATGCAGGTAACAACAGTTGTGAGTACTGTGATCCTGTCATGGCAGGTAAAAACACCTATATGTATCTATATATTCATGTATGTGCAAAGTAATCACTAAATGCTAACCTTTATTATTAAAAATTTTTTTCGATTGAGGCATAGTTGGAAAATATTATATAAGTTTAAGCTTTAGAAAGTACACAGACATACAAAATATTCAAGATATGCAGTCTTTAGAAAAACAAAATGAAATGGTTATTATAATTATTTGTAAAGTATACATATATATTGGCATAAAGAGGTACTAACAGGCATCAACAGACAGAAAAAAATCTGCAAAGATTGCTATTTCTACATTTTTTCTTTTTTGCTTACATGTACTAATTTTCTTCTTTTTGCTTACATGTACTTCATAATTTTCTTCTTTTTGCTTACATGTACTTCATAATTTTATATGGCCATATATACCCTTGAAATATATATATATTTTAAAATTTTATAAACAGGAACTTCTTCTTCAAGTAGGTGAAAGAGATATTTTAAAGCAGTCATCCCTTGAACCTGGAGGAAAAAAGCTGCTATTTTTAAATTTATTTCAGCTCCCAATATCTGAACCAACTCTATGATTTCTAAGTTTCTGCTGCCTCTCATAACTTTTTGACTGATGAATTTATCTTGGTTCTGAATTAGTCATCTTAGTCACGATGCCCTCCAAAGAGCTAATGAATTGTCTTTCTTCTGTTGGTCTCGCTCTGCATCAACATCATGAGGAAAAAATAAACTGTGAGACAAAGCTTATTACATAAAATCCAATGACCTCCACAGAAATCTGATGGGTTTGGTACTATTTGGTCACAACCTGATAGTGCTTGCTATAATCAGATGATGTCTCCTTTCCGGGAACTCCCAAGCCATGCCATCAGACTTCTTCATTGACTTTATTTTAGTCTTATTCCTGTAGAGGTTTATCTACCTTGATAGATAAAAAGCAACTTAAGGATTTTAGTTACTGTATTTTCCCCAAGCACTAGCACAGGATCTGGCATGATATGAGTTCTTTTTAAATGTCTGATAATTTAACCTAGAAATTCCAATTCTAGGAATTTATCCTTAGGGAATATTTGTAAAAGTATACACAAAGAAGTATATGCAAGGAAGTTCTTCAAAGAATAATTTATAACCAAAAGAATACCTAACAATAGTCAACAAGCTAAATAAATTATGTTCCACTGTATGATGGCATATTATACAATTATTAATAATGATGATACTGGTTCATATTAATTAATGAAGAAAGATATCCATGATAAACTGCCAAGTACACTAGGCAGACTAAAAAGAATATGCACAATGTTGGGAGGTGATTGACTCTCACATATGAAAAACACAGGCTTTGTTGTCAGGATCCAGTATGTGAATCTAAGCTCTGACAGTTATCAACTAGGAGGCTTTGGACACGTTACTAATTTTCAGTGCCTCTGTTCCCTCATAGAAAAACTGGAGAATAATAACAGTATCTAGGGGACTTCCCTGGTGGTCCAGTGGTTAAGACTTCGCCTCCCAATGCAGGGGGTACAGGTTCGATCCCTGGTCGGGGAGCTAAGATCCCACATGCCTGGAAGCCAAAAAATGAAAACATAAAAACAGAAGCAATACTGTAACAAATTCAATAAAGACTTTAAAAATGGACCACATCAAAAAAATACAGTATCTATCTTATAGGGTTGTTGTGAACCGTTAATATAATACATATAAAGAACTTAAAGCAGCTTATTATAAGCACTGAATAAAATGAAAAACATGTCCATTCTATTTATTAAAGAAAATTATCTTTAACAATTTTTAATTAAAAATTTTAAATTTTTGATAAATCATCTCTAATAATTTTTTTTTAAGGAACATTTATTTTTTGGCCGCATCGGGTCTTCGTTGCTACGTGCAGGCTTTCTCTAGTTGCGGTGAGCGGGGACTACTCTTCGTTGCGGTGCGCGGGCTTCTCATTGCAGTGGCTTCTCATGTTGCGGAGCATGGGCTCCAGGCACGCGGGCTTCAGTAGTTGTGGCACGCAGCCTCAGTAGCTGTGGCTCATGGGCTTGGTAGTTGTGGCTCGCGGGCTCTAGAGCGCAGGGCCTAGTTGCTCCACGGCATGTGGGATCCTCCAGGAGCAGGGTTCAAACCCGTGTCCCTTGCACTGGCAGGTGGATTCTCAAGCCACTGAAGCCCTCTAATAATTTTAATACTAGCATGCCCTTTCTCTTTTTTCTTAACAGTAAATTTTTTGAGATTTTCACAACTGGCCTTTCTTAACAGCATCAATAAATTTTAGAACTAGGTTTAAGAAAGTAATTAACAAAAATCAATGCCTCCATAACTAAAAAGTGTAAATTCTTGAAAAGTTTTTCAAATTAGAGGGGAACCATTGCACTCCCCTTTACCCTGTATAGGCATAACAATATAATAAATCTTATGACTGCACTGGATTGCTTTTTCATAGTGTTGGAGAGTCTTTATCTTTTTAAATAACCAATTTTTATGATTCTATTTTGCAAACCAAACATATATACACAAGTGCACAAAAAAATATTTGGAAAAACAAACATCAGAATTGTAATATTCATTAACTCTGGATGATGGGACTAAGGGCATTTAAAATTTTCTTCTTAAAACTTCCTTAGGTTCCTGCATTTTTTTTCTTTTTACAATAAACCTGCATGAATTCTATCATCAGAAACAAAAATTAAATTACTATTTCCATACAAATAAAATAGAGTTGGGAGAGGGAGTACCTTCCAGTTGTTAAGAGAAATGTGAGTCATAGGCCTGTGACATGAGAGGGTTCTACACACACACACACACAGACACACACACACGCACACACAAATTAGCATGGCAGAAATAAATAACTGTTCTTTTACTGTTCATCAAAACGATAAGCTATCTTCACAATCCTTCTCCTGTAACTGAACACAATGAAGGTAAACAGCATTCCCAAATTTAGAAAGAGTATACCAAAGCAGACAGAACAGTATTTGGTATACAGCGGATGCTTTACCTCCTCCTTTCTCCACTGAATAACTATTAAATTTTCATATTAGATATATCATTGCAAAATGTCACACAAACCCCTAGTTTATTAAAAGGAATTCATACATAACTAAAAATGTCTTGAGTCATCTTGTTCAAAACTGTAACTATTGCTTAAAATTGATCATTTTACTTCTTTTCCTTCTCATGAGTCAATACCAATGGCATAAAATTGCATCATATGGATGGAATGTGATTTATTTAATAATTTCCTATAATTAGACACATTTTAATTGATCTTATCTTACCTTATTTTATTTATTTTTGGCTGCACCACGCAGCTTACAGAATCTTAGTTCCCTGACCTGGGATTGAACCCAGTGGCCCACGGCAGTGAAAGCGTGGAGTCTTAACCACTGGACCCCCAGGGAATTCCCATAGATACTAATTTTATATAGTTCTTATTTCAAAGAACATTCTCAGACATTAGCCTTTGATTCTAGGCCAATGGATCTGAATCTTTTTGGGTCATGTTTGACAATCTCATTAAATTACGGACTTCCTTCCCAGAAAAATGGCATATTATCAACTATTATAATTTCACATACAATCTCAAGGGGTTTCTGGTAAAGTGAAAGCCCCAAATGGATTTAAATTACCACTAGTTAAGAATTCCTATTCAAACCATTTGAGTACCTCATTTTTAAAAAAATTTTTTATTGGAGTATAGTTGCTTTACAATGTTGTGTTAGTTTCTACTGTACAGCAAAGTGAATCAGCTATACCTATACATATAGCCCCTCTTTTTTGGATTTCCTCCACATTTAGGTCACTGCAGAGCATTGAGTAGAGTTCCCTGGAGCACCTCAATTTTTTAAACTAGGAAATGTTCAACACAATTAGCATGGTATTTCCATTTTTCCTGATCTATTGGAGGCCGATGGGGAATTGCTCCAAATCACCACTTAACAACAAATAGCTAATGTTTATTAAGTACTTATGAAGTATCAGGCACTGTTATAAGACCTTTACACATAGTTAAAAAAAAGAAAGCTCTCAGAAGTAAGGGGAAGTATCTGCCACATGGATATATGCATATAGGCACTAGGGAGGGGAACTACATATCAAATTAATGGACAGGTCATACTAAGCAGAAGGAAGCAAATGTTTACAGGTTCTAAAAAATAAAAATGCATTTCACAGAACAAGTGGAAATACCCACTCGTCTTGACCTTGACTTTTAAGTGGGCAGTAGGAATTCATTCCTCCTCCTCATCAGAGCCCTTTTCTTAGTTTGACAAGACTGAGGAAGAAGGAAATCTTAAGACAATATAGGCCTTCCTTGGAGCCCTGCCCACGCCGGCTAAATTAGGGCACGTCACGACCGTATCTGTCCCCACCACCCACCACCCACGCACGCCGCCCAGAGTAAGGAAGAGGAAGGGTACTGACTCTTCCCAGTAATAGAGAAAAGCCAGGGTCACGGTTGTGCGGAGAGGGAATTCCTGGCTCCGAAACCTGCAGGTGGAAAGTGCGGAGCTGTATGAGCAACCGTGCGTGTGTCCGCGTGCGCCCGCCAGAGAATGTAGTGCGCTGGGAATACTCCCAGGAGCCAGCCTGGGGGGCACGTTCAGTTCTAACATTCTTATCCCAAGACGGGTCTGAGTCTTTTTGCTGGGAGTCTTTTCTCTGGCTCTCAGTTACCTGACTGGGGGCCATTTCTCTACGGCTGGCAGAAGATTCAGCCGTGACGCTAGGGTCGGAGTCACCCAGTCCACGGCAACCGACGGTCACACAAGAGGCTCTGCACCCCATTCAGTCACACAAACGCCATCACCCACTAGTTCCAGCCTCACAACCGCACATAGTCCCGATGCCATACCCCGGTACAGTCACGCCCACAGGCACACCACACCGTTACACCTCCGCGGTTCTCACGCCCACTCGGGGCTGAGATGCTGGGCTCCCAACACTCTGAGGTGCTGCAGCGCTTCCCTTCCCTCTCCCTCATCCCCGGGCCGCAACGCCTTTCCTACCGATGGCCAGAACAAATGCTCCGAGCCAGGACTGCTCACCTGGGGCACCGAACCCGTCTCACGGTGATGCCCAGTGGAAGAGAGCGCGCGACACCTCAAGTAAGTCCACAGCCCCCGGAGCCTAACGGGCCGCGCGCGGGGCTTGTTGGGAGCGTAGGCTGCACGCACTGAGTACGCAGGCGCGGCCGAGCCCCAGGGGGCGGAGCGTCATTGAGTGAGCTGCTTTGCGTGGGCTGTGTCGAGTGGGCCCGAGATCCAGTCGCTCCGCAGTGGGGCGGGGTTCTCGGCTCTTTGTCCTGAGGAAGTCGCGGCTGGGCCGGAGCGGGGCGGGGACGGACTACAGGCGCATTAAAGAGGGATGTGTATGCGAAAATAGGACTCTCCGCGGGGCCAACCGGAGAGGTCCATGACCAAGGACAGCGCTTGTGTATCTGTCTTCGGAGTGGTTCCGGATGCGATTTTTTTCATTGAATGTGGCTGGTTGTGTTTGAGATGGTGCGACTGCTGGGATTGGAATGCGGTTTATGAAGATTTTATGACTGGAATTGTGTCGGGCTGTGTCGGACTGAGAATGTTGTGAGGGCCTGTGAGATAGTGGAGCTGACTGTGAGTGCATGAGGTTGCGTTTCTGTGAACGTGTCTGTAATTGAGCATTTCTGTGGCTCGGTTTTGATAGATTTGTTTTCCTTGGGCCTTCTTTGCAGACCCTGGATGTGAGTCACTCAGTGTGTGTCTTAGAAACGACCTGCCTGATTGTGTGGCGAGTGTGTGTGCTTCTGGTATGTTCCTGCAGGACTGAGGAGGTGGCTATCTGGATGATTGGATGTGACCAGGAGCCTCATTCTCCTCAGCTCTGAAGAGGGAAAGGAATATTGCATCTTCAAGGAGCATCAACTTTACTGAAGGATTTAGTGAAAAAACGGATTTTTCTGGGAAATCATTTCACATTTAATCACAGGTTTCTTATGGAGAAAAATGGAAATAAGCATTACTTTAAAAATAAGATTTCAAAGGAAATTTCGGCATAGAGTAGTTGATTTGCTTCTGCCCCAAATTCCCATGAGTGGGCTTTCCCTCTCATGGGAAAGGGGGTTTTGTTAGGAAGATTTAAGAAGCCCTAGTCTATGCAAAAACATCTTTACACAAAAGAGAAGCAGTATGGCTAGAGCAGACAGTCCAGGATTAGGAAGTCAGATATCTTGAGTCCTGGATTAGACACTATTTTCCCTATGTTCAAGGAGGGCAAGAAAGACTCAAAGCATGAGTCCATACTGACATTACTAATTCAAATTTAACATTACAGAATTTTATTCTTACTTTTTATTTTATATTTCTGCTTCTTTTCTCTAACAGAAATCCTAGTTCCTAGTAATATTAACATATTTATTTATTTCCCTTAGCCTAGAATTGCTATAAAATAGTTTAAAATTGTAATCAATATTCTAACAATCAAGCCAGTAAATATAATTTTAGACTGTAGTTCTTTTAAAGCAGGGGTTGGCAAGCTATAGCCTGCAGGCCAAATCTGGCCTGCCACCTGTTGTATAGCTAGTGAGTGTCTATGGTGTCTGTGTTTTTTTAATGGTTTAAAAAATCAACGATAATAATCAAGAATATTTCATGAGGTGTGAAAATTATATATTTCAATTTGGGTCCTACACAAAGTTTTATTGGGACATAGCCATCCTCCTTTATGTATTGTCTATGGCTACATTTGAACTACAAGGGCAGAATTGAGAAGTTAGTGTAGACTGAATGGCCTGTGGATTCTCATTATTCATGGTAGTTATATTCTATAAAGTTGTTGCAAACACTGAATTAGTGAACTGTTGCTCCTAGCAGAGAAACAAAGTTAGTTTCCTATAAACATCTGGTCACAACATTTTCCTCAACCAGTCAATACATAACATTGTTTTATGTGTTTCTATTTAAAGACACTTTTTATATGTTATTGATTTATTGACACTGAACTCAAGGCCAACAACAGCATAACTCATTCCTGAATGAAGTTTATCTAACACATGTATTGTCTCTGTAAGGCACATCTCTGTAATCCTTCTTGCCCTCAGGAACACTAGACAGCACTTCAGCGTAAACTTGGGGACCATTTTAAACAGCAAAATCATCAACAAAAAGCACAAAGATGAGGGACTTCCCTGGTAGTCCAGGGGGTAAGACTGTGCTCTCAATGCAGGGGGCCAGGGTTCAATCCCTGGTCGGGGAACTAGATCCTGCATGCATGCCACAACTAAAGATCCCACATACCACAACTAAGACCCAGCACAGCCAATAATAATAATAATTAATAAATAAATTTTTTTAAAAACAAAAATGAGAGGAATAAAGTAATACTAACCACACTGAGAAAAGGATACTTGTTTATGGTATAAGAACAGAAACAAGGGCTTCCCTGGTGGCACAGTGGTTAAGAATCCACCTGCCAATGCAGGGGACACAGGTTCCAGCCCTGGTCTGGGAAGATCCCACATGCCGTGGAGCAACTAAGCCCATGCGCCGCAACTACTGAGTCTGCGCTCTAGACCCCGCAAGCCACAACTACTGAGCCTGTGTGCCACAACTACTGAAGCCCGCGTGCCTAGAGTCCATGCTCCACAAAAAGAGAAGCCACCGCAATGAGAAGCCCGCACACCGCAATGAAGAGTAGCCCCCATTCACCGCAACCAGAGAAAAGCCCGTGCTCAGCAACGAAGCCCCAACGCAGCCTAAAATAAAATAAATTAATTAGAAAAAAGAACCGAAACAAGAAGGCAGAGGGTCCCCTATTTGACTTCAGCTGAGAACATGTGTGTCGGGAGACTCATTGGTCATCAATTTTCACATGCCAACGAATGACTAAAAAGGTTCTGGGAGTATTGACTCTGGGGTTACAAATGAATTTTAGCGAGTAGGTTAGTTTGCAAATATGGAATCTGCAAATAATAAGGATAGACTGCATTTACTATCTGGCCTTTTACAGAAAAAGCTTGCTGTCTCCTGTTTTAGAGTGTATCCTTCTTAATTATAGAGTGTTTAAAAACTACTTGAAATAATTCTTTTCCTGTGCCATCAATAAATTCCATAATTAATTATAACCCATTAAATAAATTAAAATCCATAAACAAGAGAAAAAGAAGAATGCCAGCTAATAAGTTTGTTTTACATGGCTGTGAACTCTGCTTCAAGTACATTTACAATATTTGGATTTGATGAAGATTTTTGTATAGAATGATGTTTTCCTTTAAGTTCACATTCATTTCTATTGTCTTCTCTCATGTCACCTATCATCTGCAGTTAGGTAAGATAGTGACATTGTTAAAATGGATACATCTTCATGGCATGAAGGCTAGCCATTGGTAGGATAATATTATAACACAATTTATCAGGCAATACTGAGTTTTCTTTGAAGTCAGTCTCTATCTGATTTTTCCCAATGCTTAATGTTTGCCTTGCCTGCTGCTGACCAGCACTTCTGCTTCTTTACAGAGCCTTGACACTCATAGTGCCACTTGCATTGGTAGAACAAGGTGCCCAGAGAATAGCTTTTCCAAAGCTGGGCAATAGCTGGGTGAATGAGTCCTAATTAAAGAAGATGTGCTGGTAGTTTTTGTGCATCCTCAAATGTATTTCTACTGGTCACTCTCCAGGGAGGGAGGGCACTGTTGCACTGCTCACTCCTTAGGTGTAGATTGCCTAGACTAAACCTCATATTTGCTCACTAAAGAGCTCTGCATCCCATTTCAGTGTGTGTGTGTGTGTCTGTGTGTGTGTGCGCATACGCGTGTGTGTGTGTTCCCCACACCGCCAAGCAATTCTCGGACACCAGATGGGTGTCCTGCAATTGGACTCAATTCTGATTCTGTGTACCTAGAGATAGTGTCAGATCCCAGAGGTTAAGGACCCAGTCCTACACCTCCCCACCCCCAACTTCAGATGCCAGTTGCAGGCATCTGGCACCCAGGTTATCACCTGTGCCTCTGACCAACGGGTTATAGATTGGAGATTCGAACAACCCCTCCTTGGGTTTGATTAATTTGCTAGATCAGCTAACAAAACTTGCAGGAACATTTTACTTGCTGGATTACTGGTTTATTATAAAACAATATAACTCAGGAACAGCCAGCTGAAGGAGATGCATAGGGAAAGGGCACATAGCTTCCATGCCCTCTCTGAATCTCCATGTGTTCTTGCACCACTATCCCTGAATCTCCACGTTTTCACCAAATCAGAAGCTCTCTGAACCCCATCCTTTTGGGTTTTTATGGAAGTTTCATTACATAGGCATGATTGGTTAAATCATTGGCCATTGGTGATTGATCCAACCTCCAGCCCTCCTCCCCTCCCTGGAGGTCAGGGGTGTGGGACTGAAAGTTCTGACCCACTAATCACATGGTTGGTTCTGGCAACCAGCCTGTAGCCTTAGGTGTGGTCCATAAGTTACCTCATTAACATACCAAGAGACATCTTGATCACTTTCAGCACAGGATATTCCAAGGGTTTTAGGAGCTCTGGTGCCAGAAACAGGAAAAAGACCAAATATTTGTTTCTTATTATAAATCACAATATCACACTTACTCTCCAACGTCATTGTTGCCATGAGCAGGTATGTTTCTGAGTGTGAAGTGCTACTCAGAACTGGCAGGACAAGGCATTCTCTTAGTGACTTCAAAGCCTATGAGAAATTGCAGGGAATTCCCATTGCGGTCCAGTGGTTAGGACTCTGCATTTTCACGCCGAGGGCGCAGGTGGATCCCTGGTTGGGGAACTAAGATCCCTCAAGCCACAATACGCAGCCAAAAAAAAAAAAGAGAGAAATTGCAAATGTATTCGTATCTTTACTGCAAATTCTCACATATTATTTAATGCAATGAAAGAAAGCAATAACAAACAGTTGAACATAGCAATGGAAAATGGATATGAATAGGCAACTAATAAAAGAAAAAATGCTGCTAATAAACACACAAACTTAATCAAGTTAGTGAGAAGAAATATCTCAAAAGAAATAGTTAAAATGAATTTTTTTTAATTAGGAAGAGAAAATTTTAAAAGATGTAGAATACCAAGGTAGGCATAGAAGTAGAAAACAGCCATACTCATGAGCACTGTTTAGTAACATGTCTCAAAGGCCAGTGATTCAACTTTTAAGAAGTTATCCTAAGGAAAATTGGGACAAATGAACAAAAATATGTGTGAATGCTTGTTCGCCACAGCATTGTTTATAATACTGGAAGTAATATCTGATCAGGGAAGTAGTTAACTTTGGGGGTCCCAATATAAACTATTAATCTAGACAAAAGATACTATATATAGATTTGTCTGGAGATGAATGATGTATAAGTATATATGATTTACAGATTAAATTAGATTGTGCAAATCACCTAGACGAGAATGACCTTTATTATGTTCTCAGGGAAAAATTTACTTCCTAGATATCCACAATAAAAGAAAAGAGTAATGAATCTATTTGGTATATTATAAAATCTATTCATGTAATCAGTGTTTAAATGTCACTTGAAATTTTCTTATATATTATGAATAACACACTTAAAATAACATAATGAACATTTAATTTATTGCATACCCTTAATAAATATGCAATTTAATGGATAAATAATTTTTTTGTACTGGATGTGGCTCTTTATTTTATACCTACATATTGATACATTTTCCCTTGATAGGGAAGTGGTGTCATTCTTTCTAATGTAAGGAAAAGTTAAATATTTGACATTGTTCATAGTCCCTGGAAAAGAAAATGTGACTCCATCTTCTGCTTGGTTTTTTTAGGTTTTGAATTATATCCTGGCCTGAAATTCATTTCATACAGAAAATGACTGCAAAGCTTCATTTTGCAAATAGATGATGCCTTCAGTGCATTCTTTCTCTAGCCTCTGTGCTGGAAGAGGGGCCGAGGAGGAGGTTACCAAAGCATAATTAAGGTATCAGGAAGATGAGCTTCCTAGCATTTTAGAATAAACCTGGGCTACAGGCAGAATTTTTGGCTTCTTGCAAGTAGAAAATACACTTGTGTTCTCTTGTGAGCCTAGAAGATGAGTCAAACTTACCTTATTAGAGATTTTTCCCATTTCTCTGTTCAGGAAACCACCTGCTTTCTTGTCTGTATTTCTCCTCTAATGGAGGTATACCAATATAAAGAAAAATTAAACTGACTTGACTTGATGCCTCTGCTGCAATTTGGACCATTATTTTTCCTCTGATACAACAGTTTTCTCAGCCTAAATACCATTTCAGGCCAAGTGATTCATAAACAAAAACATAATCTCAAACTATGTAGGAATATGAGTGCATATTGGCTGTTTAGGCCAAGGCAGTGAGATACCACAGAGAGAGAAAGAAAGCTCTTCGGTTTGGGACTGTGGATTTCAGGTTGGTGGTCATGGTGGGAAATTTCAGCAATTGGTTTCTGAGCTAACATAGCATATTGTTCATCTATAGCTATTTGAGAATCCTTGGAGATTTGCTGGAGAGGGATGACAAGCGGCCATTCATTGTGTTCAAGTACAGATAATTGTTACCACTCTGCTTCCTTTAGATTTTAGTACTTAGAAAAGCAAACCGCATCTTTTATCTTGTAGACAAATCTATGACCAAAATTCCAGTGTCCCTCCTATGCATTGCAGAGCACTGGCTCTAGGCACTTGGGCTTCAGTAGTTGCAGCATGCAGGCTCAGTGTTTGCAGCACATGGGCTTAGTTGCTCCGTGGCATGTGAGATCTTCCCAGACCAGGGATCATACCCGTGTCCCCTCCATTGGCAGGTGGATTCTTAACCACTGTGTCACCAGGAAAGTCCCTTTTTTATTTTATTATTATATTTTATTTTGGCTACACTGCACAGCTTGTGGGATCTTAGCTCCCTGACCATAAACTGAACCCCGGCTCTCAACAGTGAAAGAGCCACATCCTAACCACTGGACCGCCAGGGAAGTCCCTATTTTAACTATTTTAAAGTGTACCATTAAGTGGCATTCACAATGTTGTGCTTCCATCACCAACATCTAGCTCCAGGACATTTCATCATCACCCCCACCCCACCCCCAAACAAAAAAATCCCATATACCCATTACATAGTCACTTCCCATTCGCTACTTCCCTCCAACCACTGGCAACCACTAACGTATATTCTGTGTCTATGGATTTCTTTTGATGGTGTTCCGTTAAGTCCCAGACTGGATAATTTCAAACGAGGTGTCTTCTACAATAGTTCACTGATTCTTTCTTTTTATTGGTCTACTCTGCTATTGAAGATCTCTATTAAATCCTTAAGTTCAGACATTGTATGCTTTAGTGCTAGGATTTTTTTTTTTATGATTTCTGTTTCTTTGTTGAACTTCTCATTTTGTTCATACATTGTTTTCCTAATTTAGTTTAGTTGTCTGTCTGTTCTTGTAGTTTGCTGAACTTCTTTAAGATGATTATTTTGAATTCATTTTCAGAGTTCATAGATCTCCATTTCTTTAGGGTCAGTTATTGGAGCTTTATTCGTTTCCTTTAGTGGTGTTATGTTTACCTGACTTTTTGTGATCCTTGTATCCTTGAGTTGGTAACTGCACATTTGATTAAATGGTCTTCTCTTCCAGACTTTACATCTTTGCTTCAGCAAGGAAAGAACTTCACTAGTTTACTCAGCTTGGGGTACTGGATTGGTGAGCTGGTAGCATCCCTGAGCAGCTGGGGCTTGCAATCAGGGTCTCTAGATGGGTGAGGCCACTGCCCATGCTCTGAGGTCAGGGGTTGCCACTGCCTAGGCTCTGCTGTTGGGTGGAGTCACTAGCTGGGCTCTGCAATCACTTCTGGTCACATGGGGGTATCAGGCTGTGTTCCCTGACAGGGCAGTGCCACTGGTTGGCTTCTGTGCTTGGGCAGGGTGGCAGGCTGTGCTCTGAACTGATCTTGGTTGGCTGGGCCTCAGGTTATGCTTCCTGACTAGATGCTGCTACTGGCTGCAGTCTAAGTTCAGGTAGGGCCATAGGCCGGGCTTCATGGTAGTTTGGGGCCTCAGGCTGTACTCTGCAATCAGCAGGAGCTGCAGATTGTGCCCCAAAGTTGGGTGGGGCTTCAGGCTGGGCTTTGTGACTAGGCACACTATTGGCTGTGCTCCACTATTGGGCATGGTCACTGGACAGGCTCTCTGGTCAGGCAGGGATTCCTGTTGTACCCCACAGTTGGGTGGGTCTGGAAACTGTGCTCCATGGTTAGGCTGGGTCATTGTTCAGGCTCCGTGACTGGGTGGGGCCACAGCCTATGCTTTGCAATTGGGTGGCGTCACTGGCTGAGCTCCCTGCCTAGGCAAGGACCCAGGCTGTTTTCAGTAATTGGGCAGGGTTGTGGTCTGGGATCTGCTACTGGGTGGAGGTGTAGGCTGGGCTCTGTGGTTGGGCCATAGGATGTGCTCTGCAGCTGCTGAGCATCTGTGGCTATACTCCCCAGAGGAATGGAACTAGATGCTATGCTCAGCTGTTTGGTGGTACTGTTAGTTTGCAACCCTGCCTAGGTAGGCCAAAGGATATGCTCTGTGGGTCCTAGGTGTCTGTGGTCAGGCTTCCTGGTGGGGTGAGACTGGTAACTATGCTTAGCAGTTCCTCTCCTGCCTGAGTGGAGCCACGGAATGGGCTCCATGGCCAATACAGCTCATTGGCTGGCGATCCAAATCAGGTAGAACTGCTGACTGAGCTCCCTGGCCATGGGACCACTAGCTCAGTTTTACAGGTGGGCAAAGCTACTAGCTAGGATCTTTGCTCAGGCACTGCTGTAAGCAGGAATACAGTCTGTAAAGATCTAAATGCTGGTTGCTTCTTTGTCCACCTCCCTTCTTCATCTCTATCTGATCACTTGTGGTAGAACTCTATAGGCTCCCCCAGTGAATCCCATGAGGTAAGACCTGAGTGGTTTTCCTGGAAAGTGTCCTACAATGCTGGGGAAGCTACATGTCCACCTTGGGTCCTCTTTTTCCCAATGGAATAACTGTAGGTCTGGGGGGTCCTCCTTGGTAGAGTGTTGTGCTGGCCCGGGGGAGGAGCAATGTGGTCAAAAGGAAGCCACTCTTCTTACCCTTCTATTGTGGTTCTTCTCATTCTTTGTGATCAAGCAGGGGTACTTCAGCTCAACCCTGGGTTCTGGGATTTTCAAAATAGTGTCTTGTCTATGGATAGTTTCTGGTTGGTCTTCTTGTGAGGGGGATTGAAGTTGGGAATGATCGATGATGCCATCTTATGTGCCCAGTCTCTAAAATGTTCAGTTTCCAAGAAAAAATTGTGACACATGCAGAGAAACAAGAAAGTGTGACCCATACACAGGAAAAAAGCTAAAAACAGAAAATTTCACTAATAAGGTTCAGACAAAAACTTCAAAGTAGCCATTATAAATATCTCAAAAGAACTAAGTTAAACCATACTTAAAGAAGTAAAGGAAGTTATGATGAAAATGTCTTACAAAAATAGACAACCCTCAGAACGCAGAAAATATTTGCAAATGAAGCAACCGACAAAGGATTAATCTCCAAAATTTACAAGCAGCTCATGCAGCTCAATATCAAAAAAACAAACAACCCAATCCAAAAATGAGCAAAAGACCTAAATAGACATTTCTCCAAAGAATATATACAGATTGCCAACAAACACATGAAAAGAATGCTCAACATCACTAATCATTAGAGAAATGCAAATCAAAACTACAATGAGGTATCACCTTATACCAGTCAGAATGGCCATCATCAAAAAATCGACAAACAATAAATGCTAGAGAGGGTGTGGAGAAAAGGGAACCCTCTTGCACTGTTGGTGGGAATGTAAATTGATGCAGCCACTATGGAGAACAGTATGGAGGTTCCTTAAAATACCAAAAATAGAACTACAATATGACCCAGCAATCCCACTGCTGGGCATATACCCTGAGAAAACGATAATTCAAAAAGAGTCATGTACCAGAATGTTCACTGCAGCTCTATTTACAATAGCCCGGAGATGGAAGCAACCTAAGTGTCCATTGGCAGATGAATGGATAAAGAAGATGTGGCACATATATACAATGGAATATTACTCAGCCATAAAAAGAAACGAAATTGAGCTATTTGTAAGGAGGTGGATGGACCTAGAGTCTGTCATACAGAGTGAAGTAAGTCAGAAAGAGAAAGACAAATACCATATGCTAACACGTATATATGGAAGTTAAGAAGGAAAAAAAATGTCATGAAGAACCTAGGGGTAAGACAGGAATAAAGACAGAGACCTACTAGAGAATGGACTTGAGGATATGGGGAGGGGGAAGGGTAAGCTGTGACAAAGTGAGATAGTGGCATGGACATATATACACTACCTAATGTAAAATAGATAGCTAGTGGGAAGCAGTGCATAACACAGGGAGATCAGCTCGGTGCTTTGCGACCACATAGGGGGTGGGATAGGGAGGGTGGGAGGGAGGGAGATGCAAGAGGGAAGAGATATCGGAACATATGTATATGTATAACTGATTGCCTTTGTTATAAAGCAGAAACTAACACACCATTGTAAAGCAATTATACTCCAATAAAGATGTAAAAACAAAAGATGTGGCACATATATACAATGGAATATTACTCGGCCATAAAAAGGAACGAAACTGAGTTATTTGTAGTGAGGTGGATGGACCTAGAGTCTGTCACACAGAGTGAAGTAAGTCAGAAAGAGAAAAATAAATACCATATGCTAACACACATATATGAAATCTAAAAAAAAAAAGGTTCTGAAGAACCTAGGGGCAGGACAGGAATAAAGATGCAGATGTAGAGAATGGACTTGAGGACACGGGGAGGGCGAAGGGTAAGCTGGGACGAAGTGAGAGAGTAGCATGAGCATATATACACTACCAAATGTAAAACAGACAGCTAGTGGGAAGCAGCTGCATAGTACAGGGAGATCAGCTCGGTGCTCTGTGACCACCTAGAGGGGTGGGATAGGGAGGGTGGGAGGGAGATGCAAGAGGGAGGAGATATGGGGCTATATGTATATGTATAGCTGATTCACTTTGTTATAAAGCAGAAACTAACACATCATTGTAAAGCAATTATACTCCAATAAAGTTGTTAAAAAATAGATAATATAAATAAAGAGAAAGAAATAAGAAAGCCAAATGGAAATTCTGGAGTTGAAAATAACAATAATCAAAATTAAAAATTTACTAGAGTGGCTCAGTAATTGGTGAAGAAGGAATTAGCAAACTTGTAGATTGAGAGAGATCTAACAATCCAAAGAACAGAGAGAGAAATGAAGAAAAGTAGACAGTGCCTCAGAGAAATATGGGACACTAGTAAGAGCACCAAAATATGCATAATGTGAGTAACAGAAGGAAAGGAGAGAAGGAAAAGAGCAGAAATATATTCAAAGAAATCACAGAAGAAAAATTCCTAAATTTGATGAAAAACATGAATTTACACAGCCAAGAAACTTAATGAACTGCAAGATGGTTAATCACAAAGATATCGACACATAGAAACATCATAATAGAAACACTGAAAGCTAAACACAAAGAAATCTATTGAAAGCAACAGAGCAAACCAACTTGTAATGTATAAGAGAACACCAATAAGATGAATAGCTGACTTTTCAATAGAACAAATGGAGAACAGATAAAAACTGAGAGATTTATTTATTAGCAGATACACCTTATAAGAAATACTACAGGGGGACTTCCCTGGTGATCCAGTGGTTAGGACTCCGTGCTCCCAATGAAAGGGGCCCGGGTTCGATCCCTAGTCAGGGAACTAGATCTCGCATGCTGCAACTAAGAGCCCACATGCCGCAACTAAAAGATCCTGCCCGCATGCCACAACTAAAAGATCCTGCCCGCGTGCCACAACTAAAAAGATCCTACATGCTGCAACGAATATCCCACATGCACCAACTAAGACTCGGCACAGCCACATAAATAAATAAATATTTTTTAAAAGATAAGAAATACTACAGGAAGCTTTTCAGGTTAAAAGCAAGTGACCTCATACAGTAATTCAAATCCACATGAAAAAAACAAAGAGTACCAGTAAAGATAATTACATAATTATAAAAGTATATAAATGCATATTTCTTTTCTATTCTTCTCTTTACTCATTTAAAAAACAATTGAATAAAACAATATGTATATAATAGTATTTAGGACCTATAACATATAGAAATATATTTGCCAGTAACAGCACAAAGAAGGTGAATGGGAGCAAAGATGTACCAGTCTAAGGAAACAACACCCAATAAAGGGTGGAAACTCAAATCCACAGGAACAAATGAGACCCATAAATGGTCAACAAGGTTACTATAGCAAACTCTATAAATATATACTTCTTCTTTCTTACCTCAGCTTCTTTAATAACCATAAAATCATGTAAAGCAATAGTTAAAATAATGTATTGTGGGTTATGTAGCATATATAAGTATAATATGTATAACAATATAGCAAAAAGAGCAGGAGAGGGAGGGACTTCCCTTATGGTGCAGGGGTTAAGAATCTACCTGCCAGTGCAGGGGACACAGGTTCGATCCCTTGTCCGGGAAGATCCCACATGCTGTGGAGCAACTAAGCCTGTGTGCCACAACTGCTGAGCCTGTGCTCTAGAGCCCGTGAGCCACAACTACTGAAGCCTGCACACCCTAGAGCCCATGCTCCGCAACAAGAAAGGCCACCACAATGAAAAGCCCATACACCGAACGAAGAGAAGTCCCCACTCGCAGCAACAAAGATCCAATGCAGCCAAAAGTAAATAAAATAAAATAAATAAATTTACACAAAAAAAGAGGGAGAAGGAATAGAGCTATATAGGAGTAACATAACTATATCTCTAAATATGAAATAGATTCTGATAATGTAAGATATGTATGGTAAGCCCTAGAGCAATCACCAAGAAAATAACTTTTAAAATACGGTAAAAAAAAAAAAAAAATCATTGAAAGAGGGCTTCCCTGGTGGCACAGTGGTTGAGAGTCCGCCTGCCGATGCAGGGAACATGGGCTTGTGCCCCGGTCCAGGAAGATCCCACATGCCACGGAGCAGCTGGGCCTGTGAGCCACGGCCGCTGAGCCTGCACGTCCAGAGCCTGTGCTCTGCAAAGGGAGAGGCCACAACAGTGAGAGGCCCACCTACCGCAAAAAAAAAAAAAAAATCATTAAAAGAATTTAAATGTTATGTTAGAAAATATTCACTTAATGCAAAAGAAAGAATAATAATAAAGGAACAAAAAGGGCATAAGACATAGAAAACAAGGCAGCAGTAAATGCAACAATATCAATAACATTAGATGTGAATGAATTAAACAATCCAATCAAAAAGCTGAGATTGTCAGACGGTATTTATTTTTTAAAGATCCAACTATATGCTGTCTACCTGAGCTACACTTTCGATTTAAAGATACAAAAAAGTTAGTTGTAAACCAACCATAACAAAGCTAGATTGGCTATACTAATACCAGTCAAAGATAGAGTAAAACATGGGAATTCCCTGTTGGTCCAGTGGTTAAGACTCTGTGCTTTCACTGCCATGGGGCCAGGGTTTGATCCCTGGTCAGGGAACTAAGATCCCACAGGCCCCACGCATGGAAAAAAAAAAAAAAGTAAAACAAAAATGTTACTAGAGATAAAGAGGGACAATTTATTATGATGAAAGGGGGCTTCCCTGATGGCACAGTGGTTAAGAATCTGCCTGCCAATGCAGGGGACACAGGTTTGAGCCCTGGTCTGGGAAAATCCCACGTGCCGCAGAGCAACTAAGCCCGTGCACCACAACTACTGAGCCTGCGCTCTAGAGCCTGCGAGCCACAACTACTGAGCCTGCAAGCCATAACTACTGAAGCCTGTGCGCCTAGAGCTTGTGGTGCTCTGCAACAAGAGAAGCCCCCACAATGAGAAGCCCATGCACCACAACGAAGAGTAGCCCCCATTCACCGCAACTAGAGAAAGTCCGCGTGCAGCAACAAAGACCCAACGCAGCCAAAAATAAATAAAATAAATATTTTTAAAAATTGTATCTATGTTAAAAGGGTCAATCCATCAGGAAGATATAACAATTTGAAACGCATAAGCACCTAATAATAGAGTCCTTAAATACATGACTTAAAAATTAGAAAAAATGAAAAGAGAAATACACAATTCAACAATAACAGTTGGAGAATGCAATACCCCATTTTCAATAATGGATAGAAAAACTAAGTAGAAGATCAGCAAGGAAATGGAGGACTTGCACAACACTGTACACTGACTAAACCTAACAGACATCTATAGAATACACCATCCAACAATTCTGGAATACATATTCTCCCCAAGTATACATGGAATTTTCTACAGGGCAGACCACATGCTGGGTTATAAAATAAGCCTCAATAAATGTAAAAGGATTGAAATCATGTGCGTCATGTTCTCTGATTACAATGGAATGAAATTAAAAACGAATAACAGGGGACTTCCCTGGTGGCGCTGTGGTTGGGAGTCCGCCTGCCAGGGCGGGGGACACGGGTTCAGGCCCTGGTCCGGGGGGATCCCACATGCCACGGAGCAGGTAGGCCTGTGTGCCACAACTACTGAGCCTGTGCTCTAGAGCCTGTGAGCCACAGCTGCTGAGCCCGTGTGCCACAACTGCTGAGCCTGCGCGCCTGGAGCCCGTGCTCTGCAACGGGAGAGGCCACCGCAGTGAGAGGCCCGCGCACGCAGCGAGGAGTGGCCCCTGCTCGCCGCAACTAGAGAAAGCCCGCGCACAAAAACAGAGACCCGATACAGCCAAAAATAAATAAAAAAAAAAAAAAAAAAAAAAAAAAAACGAATAACAGAAGAAAATTTGGGAAATTCACAAATATGTGGAAATTAAAGAACACACTCCTAAAGAATCAATGGACCAAAGAAAAAAACTCACAAAGGAAATTAGCAAGTACTTTGAAATAAATGAAAATGAAGACACAGCCTACCAAACTTACAGGAAGCAGCTAAAGCTAATAGCATTAAAATGCATATATTAAAAAAAAAAGATCTGAAATCAGTAATCTAAAGTTCTGGACTTCCCTGGTGGTTAAGAATCCACCTGCCAATGCAGGGGACACGGGTTCGAGTCCTGGTCCATGAAGATCCCACATGCCATGGAGCAACTAAGCCCATGCACCACAACTACTAGAGCCTGCTCTCTAGAACCTGTGAGCCACAACTCCTTAGCCCGTGTGCCACAACTACTGAAGCCCACGCCCCTAGAGCCCCTGCTCCACAACAAGAGAAGCCATAGCAATGAGAAGCCTGCGCACCACAACGCAGAGCAGCCCCTGCTCGCCGCAACTAGAGAAAGCCCGGGCGCAGAAACGAAGACCCAACACAGCCTAAATTAAAAAAAAAAAAAAAATCTAAAGTTCTACCTTATGACACTGGAAAAAGAAGAGCAAACTAAATGTACAAGAAACAAAAGAAAGGAAATAAAGATTAGAGTGGAAATGAATGAAATAGAGAATAGAAAAACAAAAGTGAAAATCAACAAAAATAAAATGTTGGTGGGCTTCCCTGGTGGCACAGTGGTTGAGAGTCCGCCTGCCTATGCAGGGGACGCGGGTTCGTGCCGCGGTCCGGGAAGATCCCACATGCCCCGGAGCAGTTAGGCCCGTGAGCCATGGCCGCTGAGCCTGTGCATCCTGAGCCTGTGCTCCGCAACGGGAGAGGCCACAACAGTGAGAGGCCTGCGTACCACAAAAATAAATAAATAATAAAAAATAAAATGTTGGTTCTTTGAAAAGATCAACCAAATTAACGAACTCTTACCTACATTGACTAAGAAAAAGGAAAGACTCAAATTACCAAAATCAGGAATGAAAAAGAGGACATCATTATTGACCATACAAAAGTTTTTTTAAATTATAAAGGAATACTATGAACAATTATATACCAATATATTAAATAACTGAGGTGAAATGGGAACATACTTAGAAAGACATAAAGTACTGACTGAAGAAGAAACAGAAAGTCTGAATAGTTTCATAAAAAATAAAGAGATTGAATTAGTAATTTAACCACTACCCAAAGAGAAAAGACTGGGCTGAGAGACTCGCCTTCACTGGTGAATTCTACCAAACTTGTAGAAAATTACAACCAATTCTTCACAAACTCTTCCAAAAAATAGAAGGGGAGGTTATACTTCCCAACTTTGCTTTAAGTCCAATATTAGCCTAATTTCAAACCAGAAAAAGACATCACAAGGAACAAATTCTACAAATCAGTATCTGTTATGAATATGATGCAAAACTCCTCAACAAAGTATTACCAGACCAAATCCAGCTATACATATACACCATGACCAAGTGGAATTTATCCTGGGAATGCAAGATTGGTTTAACATTCAAAAATCCATTAATGTAGTACACCATATCAATGAAATAAAGGATAAAAAAGTCCCAATCATCTCAGTAGATGCACAAAAAGCATTTGACAAAATCCAGTTCCCCTTCATGACAAAAATACTAAACAAACCAGGAATAGAAGGGATTTTTTTTCAACCTGATAATGTTCTTCTACAAAAAATTCACAGATAACATCATATTTAATGCCAAAAGACTGGATGCTTTCCTCCTAAAAGTAAGAACAAGATAAGGATGTCTATTCTCACCACTTCTGTTTGACATTGTACTGGAGGTTATAGGTACAGCAATTAGGCAAGAGAAAATAAAATAAGAATAAAAGGGAAGAAGTAAAACTATCTGTTTGAAGATGACATGGTCTTGTGTATAGAAAATCTTAAGGAATCCACTAAAAAACTGTTAGAACTAATAAATGAGTTTAAAGAATTTGCAGGGTACATGATCAATATACAAAGATTAATTGTATTTCTATAGACTTGCAATGAGTATCAGAATTGAAAATAAGAAAAAATTCCATTTGTAATAGCATCAAAAATTAAATATCTAGGAATAACTTCAACAAAATAAGTGTAAAACTTATACTGTTTAAACTATAAGATATTGATGAAAGAAATTAAAGAAAATCTAAATAAATGGAAAGGCATTTCATGTTCATGAGTCAGAACACTTAATATTGTTAAAGTGGCAAATTTCCTAAATTGATCTATAGGTTCAGTGCAATCCCTATAAAAATCCCACCTGGCTTCCTTGATAAGTTGACAAGCTGATCTGAACATTCATATTTGAATACAAGGGACATAGAATAGTCAAAACAATCTTGAAAAAGAACAAAGATGGAGGACTTACATTTCCTAAATACAAAACAGTAGGCTACAGTAGTCAAGATAGTATGATAGTGGTATAAGGATCAATGGATCAATGGAATAGAACTGAGAATTCAGAAATAAACCCTCAGATTGCAATCAATTGATTTGCACATTCTTTCTCTAGCTACGGCAAGCAGGGGCTGCTCTTTGTTGCAGTGTGCGGTGTTCTCATTGTGGTGGCTTCTCTTGTTGCAGAGCATGTGTTCTAGGCATGCGGGGTTCAGTAGTTGTGGCATGCAGGCTCAGTAGTTGTGGCTCACAGGTTCTAGAGCGCAGGCTCAGTTGTTGTGCGCATGGGCTTAGTTGTTCCATGACATGTGGGATCTTCCCGGACCAGGGCTCAAACCCATGTGCCCTGCAGTGGCAGGTGGATTCTTAACCACTGCTCCACCAGGGAAGCCCTACAATCAACTGATTTTTGAGAAGGGTGTCAAAACAATTCCATAGGGGAAGTAATAGTCTTTCAACAAATCATCTTGAGACCACATTTTCACATGGAAACGAATGAAGTTGGACCCCTACATCACACCATAAACATAAAGTAACTCAAATTTGATCGAATACTTAAATATAAGAGCTAAAAAGTATAGAACATCTAAAAGAAAACATGGCTGTAAATCTGTGAAACTTTAGATTAGGCAATGATTTAGATATGAAACTAAAAGCACAAGTAATAAAAGAAAAGATATGTGAATTGTTCTTTATCAAATTTAAAAAACAATTTTGTGCTTCAAAAGACACTGGTGAAAGAAAGTGAAAAGAGGACTTCCCTGGTGGTGCAGTGGTTAAGAATCTGCCTGTCAATGCAGGGGACATGGGTTCAATCCCTGGTCTGGGAAGATCCCACATGCCGCAGAGTAACTAAGCCCATGTGCCACAACTACTAAGCCTGTGCTCTAGAGCCTGCAAGCCATAACTACTAAGCCCATGCGCCACAACTACTGAAGCCCACGTGCCCTAGAGCCCACGTGCCACAACTACTGAGCCCACATGCCTAGAGCCCATGCTCTGCAATGAGAGAAGCCACCACAACGAGAAGCCCACACACCACAACGAAGAGTAGCCCCCACTCACCACAACTAGAGAAAGCCCATGTGCAGCAACAAAGACTCAATGCAGCCAAAAATTTTTTTTAATTAAAAAAATAAAAATAAATCAATAAAAAATAGAAAGTGAAAAGACATCTCACGGAATGGGAAAAAATTTTGCAAGTCATATATCTGATAAGGAACTTTCATCTAGAATTATATAAAGACCTCTTACAACTTAACAGTAAAAAGACAACCCAACTTAAAAATGGACAATATATCTGAATAGACGTTTCTGCAAAGAAGATATATACAGGCCAATAAGCACATGAAAATATGCTCAACATCACTAGTCACCAGGGAACTGCAAGTCAAAACTATGAGATACCACTTCATGTATTAGGATAGTTGTAATAAAAAAGACAGATAATAACAATTGTTGACAAGGCTGTGAAGAAATCAGTACACTCATACACTCCTGGTGGAAATATAAAATGGTGCAGCCTCTTTGGAAAACAGTCTGGAAGTTCCTCGAACTGTTAAAGCCATATAAACATACAATCCAGCAATTCCACTCTTAGATATATATACCCAAGAGAAATGAACTATATGTCCACAGAAAAATTTCATGAATGTTCATAGCATTATTAATCATAACCAAAAAGTGAAAACAACCTAGATGTCCAGCAACTAATGAATGAAGGAATGAAATGTAGTATACATACAACATGATACTATTCAGCCATAAAAAGAATGAAGTACTGACACAGCTACAACATGGATGAACCTTGAAAACATGCTCTGTGAAAGAATGCAGACACAAAAGACAGCATATTATATGATTGCATTTACATTAAACATATTGAATAGGCAAATCTATAAAGACAGAAAATAGATTAGTGGTTGCCTAGTGTTGGAAGGTATGGGGGAAGCAAACCCAAGTAATTAAAGAATTGTGTTTGAAGTCTCAAAAAAATGTGGGCAAATGAATTTTGATATGCTCATGCCATAGACTATTATTATAGAGTAGTCTTCCCTGACTCCCATATTTTCATTATAATTGATATATTACTTAAACTTACGACTTGAGCTTCTTTTTTATTCACTGCCCAAACCTGAATTCTTTCAATCCATTTAAAAATAAAAGTGATAAACCTTAGTTACCCTGGTTTAGGAAATATTTCTTAGATAGGATGTAAAAAGCATGAACCATGAAAGAAAAAAATGATAAATTGATTTTATCAAAACTAAAAACGTTTTCTCTACAAAATCCAGTGTTAAGTAAATGAAAAATCAAGCTACAGATTGGCAGAAAATAGTTGCTGACCATATGTCTAATAAAGGACTTGTATCTTGAATATACAAATAATGCATGACACAATAAGAAGGCAAATAACCCAATAAGGACTGGTAAAAGATTTAACAGATACTACACCAAAAATTATATGTGAATGGCATAACAAAACAAAATAGAACAAAAACCCACATGAAGAGATGCTCAACATCACTAGTAGATTAAAACAGTGAGATGTAAATTAAAATATAAATAAAATGTAAATTAAAACGAGATGATACTACACACTCATTAAAATGGTTAAAATTTTTAACTGAAAATATTAAGTGTTGGCAAGTTTATGGAACAACTGGAACTCTCAAACATTGATGGTACATGTCAATGTTCTTATAAAGTTAAAGATATACTCAGCATATGACCCAGATATGACTTTATTTACCCGAGAGAAATGAATACCTGCTTATCCAAAGAGTTGCACTTGAATGTTCATAGTAGCTTTATTCATACTGCCAAAAAATGGAAACCACCCAATGTGCATCAATCAGTGAAGGGATAAACAAATCAGAGTATTTCCGTACAATGCTGTATTACTCAGAAAGAAAAAAAGAATTAGATAATCTACTGATACACAGAACAACATGAATGAATCTCTAAAGAATTATGTTAAATACAAGAAGTCTTACATAATACATTATGTACTGTATGATTCCATTTATATTAAATTCTAGAAAAGTTGAAATTTTTGTGGACAGAAAGTAGATTAGTGGCTACCAGAGGCCAGGGCCAGGGATTGGGGAAGGGGTTGATGACAAAAAGGCATGAAGGAACTTTTTTTTTTTTTGGCTGTGCCACACAGCATGTGGGATCTTAGTTCCCCAACCAGTGATCGAACCTGCATCCCCTGCATTGGAAGCATGGGGTCTTAACAACTAGACCACCAGGGAAGTCCCTGAAGGAACTCTTTGAAGTGAAGGGAACATTCTAAATCAGCTTGTGGTAACGATTACATGATTGTATACATTTTTCAAAAGTCATCAAATTGTACACTTAAAATTGGTGAGTTTTACTGCATGTAAATTGTACCTCAATAAAGCTGATTAAACAACGCCAATAAAAAGTAAAAATGATTCTAGAAAAATAGGAGTTACATTAGCAAAGTTTTTAAATCGTCCCAAATCCCCACATATATATAGAGCAAGCAGCCAGTAAAACCAAAAACCTATTGGCAACATTTAAGTAAAACTGGATGAAACAATTTTATGGGCTCAATTGCACCTCCCCTCAAATTCATATGTTGAAACCCTAACTCCCAGTACCTCAGAATGTGACCATATTTGAAGACAGGGGCTTTAAAGAGATGATTAAATTAAGATGATTAGTGTGGGCCCTAATCCAGTCTCTTCTTATAAAAAGAGGAAATTTGGATACTCTGAGAAACACTAGGGAAGTGCTGGCCCAGTGGAAAGGCTATGTGGGGACACAGTGAGAAGAGGTGGCCATCTGCAAGTCAAGGAAAGAGGTAGGAAAAGACTTCCTGACATCGTGATCTTGGACTAATAGCAACCAGAACTGTGAGAAAATAAATTTCTGTTGCTTAAGCCACCCAGCCTGTGGTAATTTGTTATGACAGCCCCAGCAAACTAATACAGATAACATACCCATTAATCCCCAAATAAAAGCAGATAGGGAAAAATCATAATGCAATACCTGCATGGTGAATCTGTGCATCTATGAAGAAGGAAGGCAAGCCAAGTAATTGGACATCTGAAGTAACTTGAAAGCAAGAGAACACCAAAACATACTCACTGGAAAGCAGAGTGGGCCAAGTTGAGAACAACAGCTGAAACGGGATGCAGTTTTGCACACACCAATGGGAGAGGAGTGCAAGTTGTCCACGACGGAAGATCTGAAGGGGCTTGTGAAGCTTTGTCTGTGAGAACTTTCAAAGTAGACAGCCCAAATTTCTTTCCAGGAGAAAGTTCCTCCCTGAGGAGAAAATGCAAAGAATGGGGAATCATAATTGAGCTGGACAGGGAAAACAGAATCGAAGTCAAGGTCCAGATAAAAGTGGGAGGGAAGAAGAGAGCAATTAAGTGTCAGAAAGGCCATATATGTGTGTGTGTGTGTGTGTGTGTGTGTGTGTGTGTATTTCTTTTTCAACACTGTGTGAAGCCTACAGAAACAGCTCTGTAGGTATAAAAAATTACCCTGAATCAAACCTCCTTCTAAAGTGGTTCAGGGAAACTACTATATAAAAATAAGTAACAGAAAGGTATCAGACCAACTCCATAAAAGTTACTATTTTAAAAGAGAGAGAGAGAGAGAATAAGGAATGCAATAACATCCTTACAGACAATGAAAGCATATCAGAAAGATCAAAATTGGAACCGACTATTCCAAAATGAGCTAATACTGCATTTAGAAAACGATACAAAATATGAAAGAACAATATAAATTAGAACCAAAAAAATCAGAAATGGGATACTAACTCAGAAAAGAATTAGAAATAAAAGTCATTTCAGAAATAAAGACTCTCCTTAAAAAGCTAAAAATAGAACTACCATATGACCCAGCAATCCCACTCCTAGGCATATACCCAGAGAAAACCATAATTTGAAGAGATACATGCACCCCAATGTTCATTGCAGCACTATTTACTATTTACAATAGCCAGGACATGGAAGCAAGCTAAATGTCCATCAATAGAAGAATGGGTAAAGAAGATGTGGTACATATATACAATGGAATATTACTCAGCCATAAAAAGAACAAAATAATGCCATTTGCAGCAACATGTGGATGGACCTAGAGATTGCCATACTGAGTGAAGTAAGTCAGACACAGAAAGACAAATATCATATAATATCACATATGTAGAATCTAAAAAAAGGGTACAAATGAACTTATTTACAAAACAGAAATAGAGTCACAGATGTATAAAGCAAAACTTATGGTTACCAGGGGATGGGGGGCGAGGAATAAACTGGGAAATTGGGATTGATATATCACACCACTATATATAAAATAGATAACTAATATGGACCTAGTGTATAGCACAGGGAACTCAGTACTCTGTAATGGCCTATATGGAAAAAGAATCTAAAAAAAGAGTGGATTTATGTATATGTATAACTAATTTACTTTGCTCTACATCTGAAACTAACACAACATTGTAAATCAACTATACTCTAATAAAAATTTTTTTAAAAAAAGGAAATAAAGACTCAACCAGAAGGAATACAACAATGACTAAACCAAGAAATGCCTAAGAGAAATAGAAGGTAAAAATTAGGAAAATTTCTAAAATTGGAAAGATATGAAGAAAGAAATTTAAAAAGACTTGAGACAGAGAAAAATATTGGAGACAGACAAAGAAGATCAAACATATTAACAGAAGTTCCTGAAGAAGAAAACAAAAGCAAAGGAACAGAATACTAAAAACTTAGAATAATAATAATAATACTGATATAAAAAAGATTTGCAATTGCATATTGAAAAAGTAGATGGTGTACCTGAGAATATCAATTCAGAACAACAAACTACAAGTCATATTAGTAAAATTACTTTAAAGAAAAGAAAAAAATTATTTGGGCACCTAGGGAGAAATAAATATAAGTGACTTTTTTTTTTTTTTGGCTGCACTGCTTGGCATGTGGAACTTCCCCAACCAGGGATCAAACCCATGCCCCCTGCATTGGAAGCATGGAGTCTTAACCACTGCACCATCAGAGAAGTCCATAAGTGACTTTTAAAAGGAAAAAAAAATGTCAGGTTATCATCAGACATTTTGAGAGTAAATACAGTATATTTAGAAATATAAAATGGATTAGCATATTTTAAATACTCAACGAAAGAAAATATGAGCCAAATATTTTATACCCAGCAAAACTAAAAAACAGTTATTAACATATGAATATGGAGAAATATTGTAGGTTAAAAGAAACTTAAAAGACGTGTCAAATTAAAAAAAGCAGTAAGGTAATGGGGCTTCCTTGGTGGCGCAGTGGTTGAGAATCTGCCTGCTAATGCAGGGGACACGGGTTCGAGCCCTGGTCTGGGAGGATCCCACATGCCGTGGAGCAACTAGGCCCGTGAGCCACAACTACTGAGCCTGCGCGTCTGGAGCCCGTGCTCCGCAACAAGAGGCCGCGATAGTGAGAGGCCCGCGCACCGCGATGAAGACTGGCCCCCACTTGCCGCAACTGGAGAAAGCCCTCGCACAGAAACAAAGACCCAACACAGCAAAAATAAATAAATTAATAAACTTCTACCCCCAACATCTAAAAAAAAAAAAAAGCAGTAAGGTAAAACATAGTGTTTAGAGATGTACAAATGGATAAATTATAAAGAAACACAAAGAAAAAATAACACACGGAAGAAAAGTTAGGAGAGTGGTAGTGGTTACTTTTGGAGACAGGGCAAGGTAATGATTGGGACAGAACATAGGGAGGAATTTCTGACTTATCTGGTAAATTTCTATTTTTTGACCTGAGTGATGGTTACAGGGGTATTTGTCTTATAACAATTCATTTTGGTGTATTTTTGTGGTTTTTCTGTGTGTGTTTTATTTTTGCAATAAAAGAAGATTAAAAAAAACAACAACGATGAACAACAGAGTCTCAGGAATTATAACTTTTCTCCTCCTTCACAGCATGTAAACATGGAGGGGAAAAATCAGTGCTGTTGAAAGCCACTCAAGCCTGAAAACATTTGTATTTGCTGGAAAACTGTTCTAGTTACACAGAGAATGAACAAACACTGGAATTCTAAAAGCATAAGATATCATGCCTACTAGCCCTCAAGCATATTTAGAGTCTGAGTAGACAAAGCCTGTATGGGACAGGAATTCAAGCCCTGAACATGGTTTAAGGTAATCTCCAACAGGTACCCTTATCTTCCTGGCAGAAGTAATATTAATTATTTCTTGATCTCAGGGAATCTTCACAAATAATTATTTTCAAGGTCAATGAGAAGCATGTGGTAAAAGAAACTAAGCCCTCAGTGAAACAAGATATTATGAAAGAGAACCAGCAGAAACACAAGATAGTGACAATAGGCTTTCATTTGAATCATAGATACAAGTTACCAAAGAACTTTGCTTATGTTTAAACCTCAATTTTATTTCTTTAAAATACGTGTAGGGAACTATAAAAATTACAGATTTGAAAAAGAACAAAGTAAAACTTTCATATGGGAAAAGTACAATAACCGAAATTAGATACTTATTGTACAGGTTGGGCACAAAATTGGACAAAACATAAAAGAGAATTACTTAACTGGAAGAAAGATAAAAATACACAGAATCTATCACAGAGAGACAAAATGAGGCTATATATAAAAGAGAGTTTAAAGATATGCCATATAGAGTTGGAGTTGCAACTAAACTTCAATATTAGAAGAAACAATAAATGAACAATTCCCAAAGATGATGACAGTCTCTAAACCATTGACTCAAATCCTTCAACCTAGACCCATTATGGAGAAACTGCATAAAATCAAAGACAATGAGAAAATCTTAAAACAGCAAACAAAAAAGGATAAGTTACCTTCAAATTAGCCATTAGACTGACAGCTGACTTTTCACAGTAGCAATGAAAGTTAGAAGAGTGGAATGATAGCTGAAATAAAATACTATCCACTGAAATAAAATAATAATGAGACATAGGGAAAATGATCCCCAATGGAAGTGTTGAGAAACAAGAATAAATGAAAAGCAATATAGGAATTATGGGGGCAAATGTAAATGAACATTGACTATAAAAAATTATGTCTATGAGGTTAAAAAAAGATAATAAATATGCAAGAAAACAATAATCTACATTGGTATATGGGTGGATAAATGTAGCTAAAGTACTCTAAGTATGTTCTATTGTCATGGGAGTGAATAAAGATATGAACTGTTTTAGACCTTGATAAGTTTTAGTATTCATGATATTTTCTGAAGTAACCCTTAAAGCATAGAAATAGTATGTAGAATTTCCAATAATAGAGGTAAAAACAAAATGACAATTTTTAAAATCATGAAGAAAACAAAGAGAAAAAAGAATATAGAATTGGCAAAATAAACAAAAGATTAAAGATGGTAGATTTAAAGCTAAATATATCAGTATTACATTGACTAAATTAGATCTAATACTCTATTTAAAAGACAAAGAATGTCATATTGAATTTTAAAAATGCAACTATATTGTGTTTAGAAAACACATCTATAACTTAAGGATACAAAAAATTGAAATTAAAAAAATTGAAATTTAATTAATTGAAATTAAATTATATCATACAAACAATAAGCAATTCATGTAACTATACTACTAGCAGACAACCTAAACTTTAAGCCAAGATGCATTAATAGAGATACCTGTTTGAAGATCTTGTCTGATGTAGTTATCTTGCAATAGTGTTACTTTTCTCATGCTCCCCTCCCCTTATATCGAGACCATAAATTATAATCAAATCTCAGCATATTCTGAAAGTCAAACCTAAATATCAGAAACATCGTCTAAGGATAATGTAGAGAATATATGAAGAAATACTTTCACCAGTGGACACAACAGTGATTCCAATACAATGTAAAGTGAGCCTATAACTTGGCTATTTAGAGCTCCTTGTGACCCTGGACAACAGACCAAAGGCTGGGGTGGAAGAAGAAGAAGGTGTAGGCTGGTGTTTGCCAGGCTGATTGATCCTGGCTCTCAAGGGAAAGATAGGTTTGAAATTTCCAAATGGAACATGGACAGAACACAAAGATTCCCCTGGGTCAACTCCTACTTCTAAATCATTTCCAGTAGTAAAAGTTAATAGAAAACTATAATAATCAACAAGGATTCAGATCCTTTTTTCATAATGGTTTAGGTCACTTTACCTATAAAAACTCCCCAATCTACTAAATTAAAAGGGAGTGTGTCACAACTGTCATTTACAGAGAAGAAGACTGGAGCATCTATCTAATTTATATATACCTATATATTATGATTACATTTCTTCTTACTCGTTTTCTTCTATGTAGGTTGTTACCACTTAAGACAAAGTTTACAGAATGTCTACAAAGGATCCTGACAGATAGAGAACAGGTATAGATATTACCCAGCACATTTTCAGTTGAGTGGGGGAATGGCCATATTATTTTAAGTGAGGTTTTCATTTTCATCTGTGGGAAGAATTATGTATGATTAATGAGATGCCATCTTATAAACGCTGGCCATTCATTTGGCTGCCCAGTTCATGTGTACCCTTGCTATGATGGGAAACATCCGTCTTTAAGAAGCAGAGGCTGGGGGCTTCCCTGGTGGCTCAGTGGTTAGGAATCCACCTGCCAATGCAGGGGACACGGGTTCGAGCCCCGGTCCGGGAAGATCCCACATGCTGAGGAGCAACTAAGCCCGTGAGCCACAACTACTGAGCCTGCGCTCTAGAGCCCGCGAACCACAAGTACTGGAGCCCACCTGCCACAGCTACTGAAGCCCGCACACCTAGAGTCCGTGCTCTGCCACAAGAGAAGCCACTGCAATGAGAAGTCCGCGCACCGCAACAAAGAGTAGACGCCACTTGCCACAACTAGAGAAAGCCCACGCACAGCAACAAAGACCCAACGCAGCCAAAAATAAATAAATAAATAAATAAATAAATAAATAAATAAATAAATATAAAAGCAGCAGAGGTTGATCCTCGCTAATCTGAAAATGTATCTGTCTTCCCAGCAGCTAATGCACAGGGATGGAACCTAGGCTTCAACACTCAAACACACTCCTCTCCAAACAGCAAGCTGATAGTACAAAGGAACAAGGACTGTGGAAATTCCATCTGGGTGATGGGTAACCCCAGGTACACAGGTGGCAGTAGCAGGAACATCCAGAGCCCAGCACTCATGGTGTCAGTAGTGTAAGCTGGGGATTCTGTGTACAGCAGCAGCAGTGGTGATCTCACCACACAAGCTCTATGTCATCATTTGGAACATTGTTTCTGGTTCTGTATCTTTGTTCTTCAGCACATTAAGATTTTCCATGAGCAACTCAAAACCATTTGAATGAATTCTTTATCCACTCAAATTAATAAAATGTAAAACATATTGACTGTAACTAATGTGTTTTCACTAAAATTAGAAATAAAACAAAAATGGCTATAGAAAAATTTTTTGTGGGTGATAATTAGCTATAACTCTCTCATCCTGATTTCTAGACTGATTGAGAAATAAGTCATTTTTTTTGTAATGCTTTATTGAAAGAGGCAGCTTGAACCTGGAGTTAAAATGCATAACCTAATACTTCATTCAAACTCTAGATATTGGGATGTATACCAGCAGAGGAATGGGTCTGCAGAGTCAGCATAGAGAATCATAGCCTGCCCCAGGAAACATGAGAAATTCAGGGTCAAATAAAGGGAGGTAATTTATGTGTTTTAATACATTTCACCAAGGTAATAAATCATTTCTCTTATGACACACAAACAAGAGTAGGGATGAAAACAGGAAGCAGAAATTATCCTCAAAATCCAACTCTTCAGTCTGTAAAAATGGGGAAAATCTGTTTAAAAAGAAGTCCTGCTCAAAATCCACTGTCATCAGGTCTACAACATGAAATAAGACAAGAAAATAGGTGTAATACTGTGAGATGGGTATATCTTTTATCTGCACATTATAAAAGATCAAAAGAATCTATCTCCTTATAATCAATACCCTAATAAAATATGTTAAACTTTCAATTATTACTAGCATATCTTAAGGACTATATATATTATATTTTATATACATTATAAAGATATTAGAGAGTAAGGAGGATGAAGAGCTCTCAAAGAAATTTCAAGACATACATATATATTAATGAATATCCAGTCAGTGTCAATGATGCATTCATTTGGGATACCCTATATTTAAACTTAATAATTCAAAATATAATCCCAATGAGGATTTTTACTGGAACTGGATTAAAAAAATTTTTAATTCTAATGAAGAAACATTTGTCTTTACTTTCAAATAAAAACTATGTAATTATATGTATTTTTATTTACAAGTAATAAGTTACTGAAAAGTATAAATCAAAGATTGCTGGCAAATAGGTCTGAGGATATGAGCATTTAATATATGATAGATAGTGTTTTAATTCAGTAGAAGATGAATAGTTCAATACTTTAATAATTGTTTCTGGCATAATTGGCTTTATTTCTGGATGAGAACAAGCCAACATACTATATCACACCATATATAATAATCAATCCAGATGGATTAAGTGTTAAATCTGTGTGTGTACACACCCACATAAACACATATATGAAAACCTGTACTTTTTTCCTTTATCCTCTTGTCCTCTGAAATTTTCTAAGAAACATGGAAAACATTGGAAATGTTTTGGGAAACCTATTTTATAGAAATAAAATAAATAGACAAGAATATAATATATGAATGTTTATTGCAGCACTAATTTTAAACGGCAAAGGAGATAATATGAAATATCACAACTGGGGAAATACTGTAGTTGAGTAGGTATTGGTATAAGCATACTGTGGAATATACTGTAAGCATTAAAACAACTAAGTTCAATCATCATTTACTGATTTGAAAGTAAATCCAAAATGTACTGTTGAATGTGAAAAAGCAAATTACAGAGAAATGTATAAGGTATCATCCATTTGGGGGGGTAAAAAATACTAAAATCATTTATTTGTGTTACTGTTTAAGCTTGAAGAAGTATATGGGGGAGATACACGAGGTTTAGACCTTACTCAGAAGGAAATAGACAAAAGGGAAGGGAGTGCGGAATGGAGAGGAGCAGAGATACTGTTTTTTTCTTTTTACTGGCATTGGTTCAAATGCAAATGCATTACTTCTGTAATTTTAGATGAGGAACTCAATACATGACTTTAAAATGACAAAAGAATATAAAACTTCACTTAGTTCTCATTTTAGTGTAATGCAGAATATTAGAATAAAACAGCCTCTTTACTAATTCTACCATCTGCAGATATGTTGCTCACTCTACTTATCTCAAATTGATTATTAAATATTTTACTTCTTCATGCCTCATAAAAAATAAAGTAGCTCAATGTTCTGTTTTGTTTTTTAGTCCTCTAATATGGGATCTAAGAAAAAAAGAGAGTGGGGCATAGAAGGACAGATCTATAGTAACTTTGGATATATGGATTTTCCTTCCACAGAATGGTACCATTCAATGTAGAAAGCTGCTAGCTGAGCATGGAAATTGAGGCACAGTAAAGGCCCATCTCAAACACTAACCTAAACCTAAACAAAGCTAAGCGGTGGGACTTTTTTTTTAACTTCAGGATTTCCTAAGAAACTTTAGTAGGCTTCCACACTATAATGGCAGAGGTGAGTAGTTGCAACAGAAATAGTATGACATACAGAGGGTAAAATATTTATTTTCCGGCCCTTTACAGAAAGTTTGCTGACCCTTGGTCTAAAACAGAATGCATAATTCCAGTGACATATTTGCTGCTAGAGTGATGGTCTGGCTATTTATTTTTCTCAATAGGTTAACTCTTTATTCTTATTTTCAGCTGCATGTGTATACAGTTATATAGCTCAAGAATGGGATTACAACATATAAAATATACCCTAGTTTTTAAATGACATGATGCTGAGAATAAAAACCTGCATGTAGAAAATATGGGACTGGATCAAGTCCTTAAAAAAAAACTGTATTTGGAGCTTAGCTACTTTATCTCTGAAAATACTTTTCACATCTAAGAAATTCCAGATAAATTATCTTGTATTTCACTATTCCCCTGCCACCCTTAATTCTCCTTGGGGCTAAGGGATTTGCACTATTAAAAGCTCCTCCTGTGAGCCTTTTGCACACTCACTGCTCTAGTGTCCAGAACAAAAGTAAGCTATGGGTCACTTGCTACTTGCAGCGTCAATATATCTTTGGTCCATACCATGTTTAAAAAAAAAAGAAACAAAACCCTAGCTGCCATTTAAAAAATCAAGGGCTATCACACACTGAAAAAAATGTAGATTTCTGGATTTTCCCAAAGTCAGAAGAGCTGGCAAAACAAGGCCTGCATTTTCTCATAGCACTCATTAGCTGGAACTGGGCACTGGGGATCCTCTTCAGTTACTGTCCCAATGCAGGTTCATTTCTGTTCATTTAATAGATACCTAGAGTTTGCTATTTTCTTTAGTATGCTTGTATATATCTTCATGGATGACCCTGAAAAATAGCTTCCTGTTTGTGTTCTCCTAATCCTTAACTAACATCAGGCTTATGTTAGAGTATGTTATGAGATGTCTACTTCTATATAACAAAAAGTTCCTTGAATACTTGATAAAGTCTTTCCTGTTCTCAGCACAAGAAAAAACATTCTGTAAGTATGCATGGTGGCGGATGTTAACTAGACTTATTACGCCGGTCATTTTCTAATGTATACAAACATCAGATTATTATGTTGTGCACCTGAGACTAATATAATGTTGGTATCAATTATACCCCAATTTTTTAAAAAGAGTTCTGCCTGAAAAGAAATTGGGTTTGATGCTTCATTAGTAATAGCTACTATATCTCACGCTAAATTTCCCCTTTTACCCCTGTTTATGAGTCTCTCAAGAGTTTAATTCTCTTTGAGTCAATACTGTAATTTTTATTTTCCTAAAAAATAATTTTGTTTAGGTTTTCAAATGTATTGGAAGTACTGTATTCAGTATAACATTAAAAATCAGTCACTATAGGGTTTCTCTTTATGTACATATGCGTGTTCATTTTCAAACATAATGCTGTTTGTCTTTTCATACTTTTTCATCAGTGTCACCAATGTCTTGTCTATATTATCATCTGTCTTTATATTAGGTATTATATGATGTAGTGAAAAGGATACCAGTCTGAATACAGCCTTTCCTACTCATTACACACATTACTTTCCCCACCAACACCCAGGATTACTTCATGTTCCATAGGAAGTAAGTGATAATGGAAAATTTCTTAATTCATTACCTTCAATGGGTCTTTCTTCAATTATCTATCCTGTCTGATGTTGAGTAAGGTCTGTAGAAACAGTTGCTTTTCAACAAGTAATACTAATAATGACAACGATGAATACAATTAACAATGACCAACATTCTGTGGGTATCTATTTATTATATGACAGGCACGATTCTAAGCACTTGGTGTCTCTTTATTTGATCCTCACACAAAATTATGAGGTAGGTATTATAATGATCCCCATTTTATAATTTCTACCAAAACATATATGTATAAAAACATAGAAAAATGCTCAGGAAGGATAAATACTAAACAAGGAGGGATATGGGTACAAGGATAGTGGTCAAAGGCCTTACTTGTAATGTTTAAACCTATTATAAGGAAAATATATATTGAGGCTTTATTTCTGCAATTAAAATAAAAGACATGACACAAAGATATACCTAGGGAGAATGCCCATCAGGGCACTGTGTATAATGGCAAAAACACTGGAGGAAACTACAATGTCTATCAATAGGGATTTGATGAAATGATATTACAGCAACACAAGGAAAACACCATGAAGATAGTAAAGGATCTCTATTTACTGAGTGGTAAGTCATTACATGAACGTTTTTACAACAAGAAAATCTAAATTTTGTAAAGAGCAAAAGGAATAAGCTATCTTCAAAAATAAAGAGGTCACTGCTCTTGGGTATTAAAGCTATCTTAAAAATAAAGATATTTTATAAACCATGATATACGCAGATGGACTTTACAGTTATATAAATTTAAATGGATTAAAAGATTAAGAATATTACAACTATAGAAAAATTGGGGGGAAAATAAAATGAAAGTCACAGGATTACACTTCAGCATGTATTCTCTGATGTTTAAGATAAGGTTAGAAAGGTGCCAGAAGTGCTGTTGTCATTTTGAGTATTTACTAGACTGAATTACCTGATGGCAAGGGAAATAGGGGCTTTTATTAAATGGCTTCCAAAATGTATTCTACTCATAGGGTGTTTCTCCTACATGATTTTTCTTGGGCTGAACAAGCTGTAGTCAGCAAATAAGATGTTTCTACCTTATTCTATTTAGAGGGATTAATATAGAGATAAATTCTCTTTTGTTAAATAGTTGATGTTAATAGTTTTGAGCTGTAAATAAAAGCATTTGCACACATTTCATATATTCTATGTTTTATCACCAGTACAAATTTTGATGTTGAATCAGCTGTGAGTCATAATTAAAGGTCTTCCCACATTCCCTATATTCATAGGGTTTCTCACTAGTATGAATTCTATGGTGACTAATAAGTTGTGAACTCTGAGAATAGGCTTTCCCACATATCTTACATTCATAGGGCTTCTCACCAGTATGAATTCTCTGATGTCGAGTAAGGTCTGAACCAGAGCGAAAAGCCTTTTCACATTCCTTACATTCATAGGGTTTCTCACCTGTGTGGATTCTCTGATGTTTAATAAGTTGTGAGCTCTGACTAAAGGCATTGCCACATTCCTTACATTCATAGGGTTTCTCCCCTGTATGAATTCTCTGATGTTGAGTAAAGTTTGAGCCACTACTAAAGGCCTTCCCACATTCTTTACATTCATAGGGCTTTTCACCAGTGTGAATTCTCTGATGCCGAGTGAAGTTGGAGCCACTACTAAAGGCCTTTCCACATTCCTTACATTCATAGGGTTTCTCACCAGTGTGAATTCGGTGATGTCGAGTAAGGTCTGAGCCACAAATAAAGGTTTTTCCACATTCCTTACATTCAAAGGGTTTCTTGCCAGTATGAATTTTCTGATGATGACTGAGTCTTGAGGGATGTCTAAAGGCCTTTCCACATTCCTTACATTCATAGGGTTTCTCAACAGTATGAATTATCTGATGGGTGGTAAGCTGTGAGTCATGTCTAAAGGTTTTCCTATATTCCTTAGCTGCACAGTATTTCTCTTTATTACTAATGATTTGCTGTAATGTAAAGGATGGATGTTGACTAAAAGTGGGCATGCCTTCATGGGTGAATATCAGTTGACTGAAATGTCCCTCCTGAGAGCCATGTTGTTTCTCAAACTGGCCATTACATTCCCAATCATCTCTGAAACTAGAGCACTGAAGGTCATGTCTTGTAAGTCTTTCCATTATCTCCCACTGGGCTGACTCTATTTCATAAATTTCCTTCTTCAGAAATAATTTCTTGGTCTCACATCTTGACTCCAGGACTGAAAGAAAATATGAAAGCAATCACTCACATTTTTCTTGTTTGGGAGAAATAAAACTTCAATTAAAGTGGGAGCATTAAACTGAAAATTTTAAAAATGGACAAGAAAAGAAGAGTGAAGAGAGATGACATAGTAAGGTGAGGACAGTAAGTAAGCCACTGGTTTCTAAACGTTGCTATATCAGAATTACTTATGGGAGCTTGCTCAATATACAGATGCCTTAGACTCCCTTGTTATAGGATGGCTCTAATCATACATACACACACACAAAATCTCACATCATATGCAAACACACATATAAAAGCGGCGCACAGCATGAACTGTAAAATAAGGGGAATGATCATAGCACTTAATAGGGTGGTTGTCAGGATTAAATGAATATGTCTAAGGAAGAATGTTCAGGGGTTGGCAAACTATGTACTGCAGCCCTGCAGTAATTTTTATAAGTAAAGTTTTATTGGAACACAGCCACATTTATTCCCTTATGTATTGTCTATGGCTGTTTTTGAGCTACAGTTGCAACAGAGACCACATTGACTGCAAGCCTAAAATACTTACTATCTGGCCTGTTGAAAAGTTTGCCAGGCCCTGGTTAGATCTGTATTGTCCATTACAGTAGCTACTAGCATATATGTCTATTTGAATTTAACATAATTAAGATTAAATAAAAATTCAAATTCAGTTCCTCAGTGACAATATCCGCATTTCTAGTGTTAGAAATAGCCATATATGGCTAGTGTCTACCATACTGGAAATCACAAATATCAGACATTTCCATCATTGCTGAAAATTCTAGATTAAGTAACTAGAGGCTTACGTTCTCTTCAACCAATGACAGGGAAATAGAAGGTGGCAATGCAGATGGGAGAGTACCTTAAGAAAAGTCAGGTGCTGAAAGAACCTAGCATGAGTGTTATATAGGGAGGATTTTCTGTGGCTCGATATGGTATATGCTTGGGGTTTGATGAAAATACTATGCCTTGGAATTCTGTAATTCTGAACTTACGAAAAAAGAGGAGAGTACTTAACAAGTGCACAAGCACTGTAGTAGTGATGACCAACCGACAGGAAGGGCTTTGTAGGTTCAAAGAGAAGTGAAAAGAATATAATGGGAGGCAGTGTATTGCTATTGAAAGATCAGAGGTACAAGATTCAGTTGTATGAGTTTTGAACTCAAACTCAGTTAATTACAAGCTTTGATTCCTTGGGCAAATTAGTTCATCTTTCTGAGCCCCCAACTGTCTGTCTATATGACAGGAATGATAACTAACTCTTATAATCATTGTGAGGACTGGGAATACTACATGAAAAAATACTTGGTATTAAATAATTATTTAGTATTTGGGAGATAATATTATGGAAGAATTTCCATATAAAAATACGGATGTTAGGCAAGTGAAGTGTTTTGAGGACCACACTATGGACCCAGAGGAAAAACCTCAAGCCAAAAAAGTGAAGATCATTCTAGTATCATCTTATTCATCTTACTCTCATATAATTATTTAACAAATACTGTTTAATATTGTTCCTAAATATATCCTGACACTCTTCCCTTTATATTCAATATAATACCTAATATGAAATATCTCTCCCTTGGAATACTGGAATAGCCTCCAACCTAGTTTCTCCACTTGAGGTTTGTAGTCTTGAATCCATGTCACTAGAATGGCATTAGCCTGCCAATGCTCTGCTTAAAATCCGTTGGTGGTTTCCTTTTATTACTCTTACAATAAAAGCCAAACTCCTGAATGTGGTCTACAAAACTCTGAATGATCTTGTTCCTGCCTGCCTTTCAACCAAATCTCACACTATGCTCCATTTTGGTTTCTAAGCTCCATCCACGTTGGTCCTATTTTATAGTTCTTCAAATGCTCCTAATTATTAGTCCCTGTTTAGATCTTTCTAGGTACTTTTCCTTTAGTATAGAAGGTATTTTCTTTTACTCTTGGCCTTGGTAACTATTACTCATTTTCCAAATCTCTACATAAAGATCATACTTTTTGAGGTCTTCTCTGATCCTATGACCAAATTACACCCTCCTTGTAATTATATTTTTAGCACTCTGTTCTCTTCCTTAACAGGATTTTCATAATTTATAATTACATACTTATTTAGGTTCATTTACTATCTTTTCCTTCAATAGGTCTTAAGTTCTGTGAAGGCAAGGAAAATGTCTATTGTCTTCATCAATGTGTATCCAACTCTGAGCATGGTACATGGTACATATTGGAAGATCAAGTATTTACTGACTGACTCGATAAGAAAGTATTTAAATATATACTCCTTAATGAAAAACGTCTAAAAATTTCCTCCAGGGACTTCCCTGGTGGCGCAATGGTTAAGAATCCACCTGCCAATGCAGGGGACACAGGTTCAATCCCTGGTCCGGGAAGATCCCACATGCCACAGAGCAACTAAGCCCATGTGCCACAACTACTGAACCTGTGCTCTAGAGCCCGTTGAGCCACAACTACTGAGCTCAGGCACCACAACTACTGAAGCCCACACATCTAGACCCTGTGCTCTGCAACAACAGAAGCCACTGCAATGAGAAGCCCACACACCACAACGAAGAGCAGCCCCCGCTCGCTGCAACTAGAGAAAGACTGCACACACCAACAAAGACCCAACGTGGTCCAAAAATTAACTGATTAAAAATAAAAAGGACACACTTTTTGCAAATATGGCACATTGAATATATGCATTTATTACTGCTCTTTCATGAGGTGCCACTAAAGATAGTAATGAGATTCAACAAAAGAAGAAACTCCATAAGGACAATGAGAGTGGGGAAAAAAGCACCGACAAAAATTTGGAAACTAGAGAATAGATGGAATAGTAATAAATGATGTATTAACCTTGAGCCTTGAAACCTAAGTCACAGATTAGTCTTACTGTAGAATACCAGATATTTTCAAGAATGCAAACACCAGGTACCCTTGAAACTAGGGTGCATAAGGGTTGCAAAAAGGATAATTACTTGAAAATCTGTAAGAAATAGACAGACTTCACATTCTCAAACCTATTCCATATAGCAGGCTGATTCCACAGTCCACTATACCCAGTAAACTCTCAAGAATCGGGCAGCCACGCTTATTTTATTAATTCCAGAAAGAAAGTAGAGGATCCCATTCTGGAGAAAATCAGTCCAAGAGAAAAGACCTGATAGGTGGTGTCAGCCAATGAACTGTTCTAGGCAGATCACTCTACAGTAACTACCACCAATAAATCTACAAATCCTGTCACAAGCAAGCTCAAATCAGCTTTTTAATGCCACAGTTTTATATGAGCAAATAGCTTTGAGTCACTAGCTATTTCAGGAAAACATTAAATATAAGAGCTTAAGGAACTTCCCTGGTGGTGCAGTGGTTAAGAATCTGCCTGCCAATGCAGGGGACACAGGTTCGTGCCCTGGTCCGGAAAGATCCCACATGCCACAGAGCAACTAAGCCCATGTGCCACAACTACTGAGCCTGCGCTCTAGAGCCCGTGAGCCACACTACTGAGCCTGCATGCCACAACTACTGGAGCCCGTGTGCCTAGAGCCCGTGCTCGGCAACAAGAGAAGCCACCGCAATGAGAAGCCTGTGCACCACAACGAAGAGTAGCCCCCACTCGCCGCAACTAGAAGAAGTCAGTGTGTAGCAACGAAGACCCAACACAGCCAAAAATAAATAAATTAATTAAAAACAAAAACAAAAAATAAGAGCTTAAAATACACAAACAGAAACAGGAGAGACAATGGAGGGAAAAAAACCAAAATTCAAAAGAAGAATGTTTCTAAAAAAAAAAAGGAAAGAAAATGCTTCTAAAAACAATGTTATATAGCAATTCCATAGAGAATGATGTCAGAAAAAGAAATACTGAAAGTGTTTTTTTAAATAAAAATACAAAGATGAGAACTTAATAAAACCTCACAGAAAGTACAACATAAAAAGAGAGATGGAGGGCTTCCCTGATGGCGCAGTGGTTGAGAGTCTGCCTGCTGATTCAGGGGACACAGGTTTGGGCCCCGGTCCGGCAAGATCCCACATGCCGCGGAGCGGCTGGACCCGTGAGCCATGGCCGCTGAGCCTGCGCGTCCGGAGCCTGTGCTCTGCAACGGAAGAGGCCACAACAGTGAGAGGCCGGCGGACCGCAAAAAAAAAAAAAAAAAAAAAAGAGAGAGAGAGAGAGAGAGAGATGGAAACTAGAAAAAAGAAAAAAGAGCAGAGACAAACTACTATATATAAAATAGATAAACAACAATAGATAAATAAGGTCCTACTGTATAACACAGAGAACTATATGAAAAAATAATATGTATATATACATGTATAACTGAATCACTTCACTATACACCAGAAACTAACACAACATTGTAAATCAACTATACTTCAATTTATAAAAAAGAAAAAGAAATTCTAGAGGTAGCACAAAAAATTTAAGATCTGAATTACGAGTGTTCAATCATTCAAAAAATTTAATTAGCTCTTACTATGTGTCAGACATGGTGCCAAGCACTGGACATAAAAAATGATCAATAAACATTGAAACATAGAGAACAGAGAAAAAGAGAAAACAATACGGAACAAATGATCAACAAAATTACAGAAGAAAATTTCAGAGATTTTTAGTTTCTGGAATAAGTGAGTGCCCTGGTACATGAAAGAATAAAATCAACATCATGATACCTCAACATGAAATATTAGAACATCATAAATAAATAACAAATGCTAAAAGCTTCCAAAGAGATTAAACAGGTCACTTAAAAGAATTAAGAACCTGAATGGGTTTTAGACTTCTCTACAACACTAGATAACAGAAGATTTTAGAAATCCTTGGAGCAATGCCTTTAAAAAGTTGAAGTAAGTTTTTCCACCTAAAATGACATATCCAGTCAAATTATCAATCAAATTAGGAGAGTGAAATGAAAACATTTTTATTCATGAAAGGATTCACAAAATATACTTTCTATTTACTTCTTTTGCATCCTTCCCTTGGTTGCTTTTGAAAGATGTGCTTCAGAATAATAAGGAAACAAATCAAGAAAGAGGAAGGCAAGAGATCCAACAGTCTAGGTATACAAAAGTATCCAAGGCATGCAAATACAGAAGAGAATCAAAACAAATTCAAAGGGGAGGAGTTAAGGGAATCAAAGGGATGATCCTAAGGGAATCCACTGGATGATAATAAAGGAAAATTCTAAAATAAAGCTATGTTACAATCACACCTGGGGAGGAAGAACAGAGGGTTAGAGGAGGGATATCTCAGTTAAAAAACAAACCACAGAACAGGAGAAAATATTTGCAAATGAAGCAACTGACAAGGGATTAATCTCCAAAATATACAAACAGCTCATACAGCTCAATATCAAAAAAACAAACAACCCAATTAAAAACTGGGTACAAGATCTAAATAGACATTTCTCCAAAGAAGACATACAGATGGGCAAAAAACAAATGAAAAGATGCTCAATATCACTAAGAGAAATGCAAATCAAAACTATAATGAGGTATCACCTCACACTGGTCACAATGGCCATCATCAAAAAATCTACAAATGGTAAATGCTGGAGAGGGTGTGGAGAAAAAGGAACACCCCTACACTGTTGGTGGGGATGTAAATTGGTACAGCCACTATGGAGAACAGTATGGAGGTCCCTTAAAAAACTAAAAATAGAGCTGCCATATGACCCAGCAATCCCACTCCTGGGCATATATCTGGAGAAAACCATAATTCAAAAGGATGCATGCACCCAATGTTCATTGCAGCACTATGTACAATAGCCAGGACATGGTAGCAACTTAAATATCCATCGACAGGAATGGATAAAGGAGATGTGGTACATATATACAATGGAATATTACTCAGCCATAAAAAGAAACAAAGTAATGCCATTTGCAGTGACATGGATGGACCTAGAGATTGTCATATAAAGTAAGTCAGAAAGAGAAAGATAAATATCATATAGTGTCACTTATATGTGGAATCTAGAAAAATGGTACAGATGGACTTATTTGCAAAGCACAGTTATTTCTTGGCTCTCTTTTGTTCCATTGATCTATGTGTTTGTTTTTATGCCAATACCATACTATTTTTACTACAGCTTTGTAATCTAGTTTGAAATCAAGAGGCATGATGCCTCCAGCTTTATTCTTCTTTCTCAAGATTACTTTGACAATTTAGGGTCTTTTGTAGGTTTCATACAAATTTTAGAATTGTTTGTTCTATTTCTCTGAAAGATGCCTTGGAATTTTGATAGGGAGTGCACTGAATCTGTAGACTACTTTGGGTTGTATGAACATTTTAACAATATTAGTTCTTCTAATCCATGAAAATGGAGTAGCCTTCCATTTATTTGTGAATTCTTCAATTTCTTTCATCAGTGTCTTATAGTGTTCAATGTACAGGTCTTTTCACCTCCTTAGTTAAATTTATTTCTAGGTATTTTATTCTTTTTTTTTGATACACTTGTAAATTAGATTTTTTTCTTAATTTCTCTGAGTGTTCATTACTAGTGTATAGACATGCAACTGATTTTTGTATGTGGATTTTGTATCCTGCAACTTTACTGAATTCATTTATTAATTCTAACAGTTTTTCTAAAAACAGAATTACCATATGATCCAGCAATCCCACTCCTGGGCATTTGGATTAGACAAAACTCTAATCCAAAATGATACATGCACCCCTATGTTCACAGCAGCACTATTCACAACAGCCAAGACATGGAAACAATCTAAGTTTCCATTGACAGAGGAATGGATAAAGACGATGTGGTAAATATATACAATGGGATACTACTCAGCCATAAAAAAGAAATAATGCCATTTGCAGCAACATAGGTGAAACTAGAGATTATCATACTAAGTGAAATCAAAAAAGGAAAGACAAATACCACATGATATCACTTATATGTGGAATCTAAAATATGACACAAATGAACCTATCTATGAAACAGAAACACACTCACGGACATAGAGAACAGACTTGTGGTTGCCAAGGAGGAGGGGATTTGGGAAGGGATGGAGTGGGAGGTTGGGGTTAGCAGATGTAAGCTATTATATATGGAATGGATAAACAACAAGGTCCTGCTGTATAGCACAGAGAACTATATTCAGTATCCTATGACAAACCATAATGGAAAAGAATAGTAAAATAATGGACCTCCCTGGTTGCGCAGTGGTTAAGAATCTACCTGTCAATGCAGGGGACACAGGTTCAAGCCCTCGTCCAGGAAGATCCCATGTACCACGGAGCAACTAAGCCCATGTACCACAACTACTGAGCCTGTGCTCTAGAGCCCGTGAGCCACAACTGCTGAGCCCGCGTGCCACAACTACTGAAGCCCACGTGCCTAGAGCCTGTGCTCCACAACGAGAAGCCACTGCAATGAGAAGCCTGCACACCACAACGAAGAGTAACCCTCACTTGGCGCAACTATAGAAAGCCCGCGCACAGCAATGAAGACCCAACGTAGCCAAACAAAATAAATAAATAAAAGAAAATATTTTAAAAAAGAAAACATTAAGAAGAAATAGTGCTTTTAAAAATGTATATATGTATAACTGAACCACTTTGCTGTACAGCAGAAATTAACACCACATTGTAAATCAACTATACTTCAATAAAATTAAATAAATAATTCTATCTTTTTTTAGTGGAGGCTTTGGGATTTTCTATATATAATATCATGTTATCTGCAAATAGTGACAGTTTTACTTCTTCCTTTCTGATTTGGATGACTTATATTTCTTTTTCTTCCGTAGTTGCTCTGGCTTAGACTTCCGGTACTATGTTGAATAAAAGTGGTGAGAGTGGGGATCCGTGTCTCATTCCTGATCTTAAAGGAAAAACTTTCAATTTTTTACCACTGAGTATGATGCTAGCTGTGGGCTTGTCACAAATGGACTTTAGTATGTTGAGATATGTTCCCCCTTTGTTCAGAGTTTTTATCATGAATGGATGTTGACAAAAAAACAACATAAATGAAATTTTACTTAATGTAATTTTATAATTTATATGGAAGACCAAAAAGACAAGTATAACCAAATACTTCTGAAGAAAAAGGTGGAGGGACCTGTCCCATCAGAGATCAGGACTCTTGATAAAAGCAAGAGTAATTAGGACAGGTACAGATAAAAAGGCCAATGGAATAAGACTGACCTATGTATACATGGAATTTTAATATGTGACTGTGGATCAGTGGAAAACAAATGGACTCTTCATTCAGTGGGGCAAAAATAATTTGTTTTCTCTACGGGGAAAAAATTATAACTGATCTCATACCATTTGTGAAAATCAACTCCAGGTACCTTAACAGGGCTTTAATAAGAAAGTAAAAACATAAACATTCTTGGAAGAAAAAACAGGAGAAAATGGGGCTAGGAAAAGGTTTCTTATGACCCCAAAAGTGTGAAGCCTGTGAAGGAAAACAAGCAGAATTTTTTAATAAACTTATATAATTATAATTATGTATAATTATATAAAATTATATAATTATATATAATTTAACTATTAAATATATAATGTAACCATAATAACACAAAGGATTACTGTTCATCAAAAGATGTCATAAAGAAAATGAATAAATAAGCTACAATAGGAAAAGATGTCTATAAAACATGCTATTGACGAAAAATTAGTACCTAGAAAATATATAAGGAATTCCTATAAATTTTAGGAAAAAGACAAATAGTCTAATAAAAAAATGATCAAAATGGCATTATAGGGACTTCTGTAGTGGTCCAATCGTAGAGAATCCATCTTACAGTGCGGGGGATGTGGGTTCGACCCCTGGTTGGGGAACTGGGACCCCACATGCCACGGGGCAGCTGGGCCCGCACGCCACAACTGCTGAGCTCATGCACCACAACTGATGAGCTCGCGTGCCACAACTGCAGAGCCCATGTGCCCTGGAGCCTGCATGCCACAACTAGAGAGGAGAAGGCCTGCACACCACAACTGGAGAAAGGCATGCGTGCCACAGTGAGGAGGCTGTGCACCACAGTGAAGGATGCTGCATGCCTCAACGAGGATCCGGTGTGCTGCACCTAAGACCCGACACAGCCAAAAATAAATAAAATAAATAATAAATAAATCTTAAAAAAAAAAGTGCAGATTATCAAATCAGATGAAATGGAGCATAGGGTCAGCTACTGCAATTAAGAGAAGGGAGAGATAGCAGTTTAAAAAAAAATGGCATTACACAGAAGAGACACTATTGGCCAAACATGTGGAAAAATAATCATCTTCAACAGTAACCAGGAAAACTCAATTTAAAACAATGAAATAAGATTTTTTTTTTGGCTGCGTTGGGTCTTCATTGTTGCACACGGCAAGCAGAGGCTACTCTTCCTTGCAGTGCACGGTCTTCTCATTGCGGTGGCTTTTCTTGCTGCGGAGCATGCACTCTAGGCACGTGGGCCTTAGTAGTTGTGGCACATGGCCTTAGTTGCTCCGTGGCACGTGGGATGTTCCCGGACCAGGGCTCGAACCCATGTCCCCTGCATTGGCAGGCAGATTCTATTCTATTTATTTATTTATGGCTGCATTGTGTCTTTGTTGCTGTGCACGGACTTCTCATTGCAGTGCCTTCTCTTGTTGTGGAGCATGGACTCTAGGCATGCAGGCTTCAGCAGTTGTGGCACACAGGCTTAGTAGTTGTGGCACATGGGCTTAGTTGCTCCGCGGCGTGTGGGATCTTCCCGGACCAGGGATCGAACTCGTGTCCCCTGCATTGGCAGGCAGATTCTTTACCGCTGTGCTACCAGGGAAGTCCCAGCAGGCAGATACTTTTTGTTTTACATCTTTATTGGAGTATAATTGCTTTACAATGGTGTGTTAGTTTCTGCTGTATAACAAAATGAATCAGCTCTACATATACACATATCCCCATATCCCCTCCCTCTTGCGTCTCCCTTCCACCCTCCCTATCCCACCCCTCTAGGTGGTCACAGAGCACCAAGCTGAACTCCCTGTGCTATGCGGCTGCGGCAGGCAGATTCTTAACCACTGTGCCACCAGGGAAGCCCCAAAATGAGATTTTATACTCACCAATCAAATTGTTAAAAAATGAAAAAATCTTACAGTATCAGTTACAGGGAAAGATGGTGATACAGACACTTGGAAAACAGTTTGGTATTACGTGGTAAAGCTGAATAAGAAAGTATGCCTATTTAAAGTCAACTGGGCCACACAGCCTGTCTGGTGTGTTTTAATGTCCACTAAATTCTCCGACAAAGCCCCAGAGGACTTTACCCTCTTTTTTGGCTATATGTCTATACAAGCTAAGTGGAATAGAGACTTGAAGTGACTATCTAGAGATATCAGGATCCAACAGGTTAACTGATTTTTTAAAGCAAACTTTAAAAAGTTTAATAAAAATCACTCTTTAAAGGTGGGGGAAAAAAAAAAAAGAATGTATGCCAAGACCCAGCAATTATATTCCTAGGTGTATTTCCTAGCAAATCTCTTGTGTATGCAAATCTAGAGATTTACATGTTATTATCTTATAATTTTATGTTAGTTAAATGTTATATATATCCTATTGTGCATGTACTATATTTTATAAATAACTATACTAATAAAAAAGAACAGTGGATAAGCTGAAGAGCCAAAAGGTCACACATAACTGAATATATTAGTGAATCAATACAAATCGAGGCAAGGAATTCTACGTAAAGGCAGTATAAATGGAAAAAGAGATGAAGAGTTTAAGCCATTGGAGGTGATTCAGATGTTCTAATGTCTGTTTAATAGGAGCTTAAGAAAGAAAAGGAAATGGTAGCAAGGTAATGTTTGAAGAGATGACTGCCAAGGATTTCCTATCACAAGAAACAGATATAACTCCTCAGATTTAAAAATACAACCAGAAGCAAAATATGGCAGAATAAAGGTAACCACACCTGAATATTAGAGTAAAAATTTAGCCCCTTAGAAGAAAAGTTTATAAAGGAACAACAATCATACATCGAGAAGAAAACATTGGAGAATATCTTTATGGTATTATGGTAAGCAAAGGTTTCTTAAACAGGACTAAAAGTACAGATAGCATGATCTGTTTATATAAGATTCAAATATAGGCCAAGGAAGAATTTCTTACATAAGTCCTAATAAGTGTGAAGCACAAAAGAAAGATTGATAAATTTGACCAAAATTAAGAACTTCTGTTCACAAAAAGAAACCATAAAGAAAGCTAAAAAACAATTCAGAGTAGAAGATATTAGCAATTTTTAGAACATGGAATATACTCATAAGCAAAATATATAAAGAACTCTTACACATCACTAAGAAAAATACAGGCAATCTAACAGAAAAACAGGTAAAAAAGACAAACAGGCAACTGACTAAAGAAGAATTTCAAAAGACGAATAATGATATGAAAACGTGTTCAAACTCATCAGTAAAAAGGGAAATGCAAATTAAACCACACTAAAGTATCACTATATGCTCAGCAATTGGTAAAAATCTAAGTTTGACAATACCATACATTAGGAAGCACGTGCAACAATGGGAGCTCCTATATACTGCTGATGGGATTGTAAACTAGTATAAGCATTAAAGAAAAGTTGAAAAATGGACAGCTAAAGATATGATGTCTTATGATCCATTCATTTCTATCCTTTTCAAGTAACATAGAAAATGTTCATAGTTGTGATTTATAACTGTCAAAAACTGGAAACAACCTAACTGCCTATGAAAAGTAGAACTGAAAAATAAACTGTGGTATATTCATATAATCAAATGAATCAACTCTGACTATAAAAAATTGTGTGGCTCTCTTAGGTGGTAAAAGTATAAAGGGACACAAAGATACTATGGACAAAGAGAGATCTGTGCTGATAGTGTTGTAGTTCTTGACCTGGGTGATGGTTCCATGAGAATTCATTCTATAACTGTTTGAATATCTGCCTATAGTTTGTTAGTTTTCTGTACTTGAGATAATTTCCAATAAAAAGAATTAAAATATATTAAACTGTCTCCTGCGCCTGTCTATCTCTGCAGGTACAAGTGGATAGATGGATAAAAGAAATAGAAAAAGAGGCCCTGAAATACAAACTAACATAAATCAGAACTTATAACTGAACAGGCAGATAAAACAATGATGATATAAGCAGCTGTTCAGTAAACGGTGCTAAAATAAGGTAGGGGGGCATGGGTGGGGGGACTGATTTGGACTTTCAATTTACAGCTTATTGTAAAAGAACTTTAAAATGGATTTAAATGCTATTGAAAATAGCAGAAAAATGTTTTAAAAACAAAATATCTATGAAGTTTGTAGAAGTCAGTTAATTTTCTAAAATTAGAAACTGTAGTAACCACAGAAGAGCTGACTACAGACACATTAAAGCATACACTTAAAGATGCCAATCCAAATTAAAATTTAAAAAGTAAAAAGCACCCTGTGGAAATGGGTATATAATGTTTTTATTTCATAAAGTCCATAAAAATTGACTGAATAACTTAGGACAGTAATAGATAAAAAGTGTAAAATATAGCACCAACAAGTTAAAAACAGTAGCACCATTAAGGTGAAAATGTTCACTCTCACTAGTACTCAGTAGAATGACACTAAAACAATCCAGTGTACCAAGAAATCAGTGTAAAAGTTATTAGGGATGATAAAGCATTAAAGTTATATAAGGGAGAAAATTTCCATATTTTTTAGAATTACATATTGAGGTTATACAAGGGTGAAATGACATGAAGTCTTGGATTTGAAAATACTTTAATAACAACAACTGGGATAGATGAAGCACTGGCCTCCTGGCTGCTCCTCACACACAGCCAATGCATACCTGCCTCAGGCCCTTGAATGTTTGGCTTCCTCTCTCTGGAATGTTCTTCCTCCCAGTAATCACATACAATGATTTACAGCTATACTTCTTCAGGTCTCTGTCCCAATGTCATCTTATTGGAAAAAGTTTCTTGTACCATGTCACATAAAATAGCACCCACCTCATCCCCTTTCTCCACCTTGTTTGTCTTTTCAGCACTCATGATTATATATTATATATTCATTTATTTGTGTATCTCTCCCAGTACCAGAGGGTAAACTCTGGAAATAGAGAGTCTGCACATTCTATTCACTGCTGTAACCTCAGGTTGACAGTAGTGCTGGGCATGCAACAGGTATTCAATAAACATATACTGATCTATCGACAGATGAATGGATAAAGAAGATGTGGTACATATATACAATGGAATATTACTCAGCCGTTAAAAACAATGAAATAATGCCATTTGCAGCAACATGGATGGACCTGAAGATTATCATACTAAGTGAAGTCAGACAGAGAAAGACAAATAACGTATGCTATCAATTATACGTGGAATTTTAAAAAATAATAATACAAATGAACTTATTTACAAAACAGAAATACACTCACAGACTTAAAGAATGAACTTATGGTTACCAGGGGGAAGGGGGGGAGGGATAAATTGGGAGTTTGGGAATGACATGTACACACTGCTATATTTAAAACAGGTAACCAACAAGGACCTACTGTATAGCACAGGGAACTCTGCTCAATATTCTGTAATAACCTAAATGGGAAAAGAATTTGAAAAAGAATAGATACATGTATATATATAAATGAATCACTTTGTTGTACACCTGAAACAAACACAACGTTGTTAATCAACTGTTCTTCAATATAAAATAAAAATTTTTTTTTAAAAACATATACTGAATTAAGGAATGTGCTGTCTTGGTTTTTCCTTTTTTTTTTTTTTAATTTATCTTTGCTAGCACTAAGCTCTCAATGGAGGCACAGAGCCTTTTTTCCTTTTTTCCATTAAAGTCAATGACATGCATGCTCAAATCTCCCTCTATGACATCTATGTGATCAACTCTTCTTCTACCTCTTTAGCCCTCACTTTCTGCTGGGCTCCCTATTTTAACCTCACTTATGGTGCTTCTACATTTTAGGAGTTATATATAATATCCCTATTAAGCTATAAATTCTGAAATTGCTTATTCATTTTTTGTTTTTCAGTTTTGGCTGCACCATGTGGCTTAAGGGATCTTAGTTCCCCGACCAGGGATCGAACCCATGCCCCCTTCAGTGGAAGCATGGAGTCCTAACCACTGGACCACCAGAGAATTCCTGCTTATTTGTTTTTTAATCTCTTCAGTACCTAGTAGAGTACCTCACACACATTAGAAAATCAGTAAATGAATGAATCAATGAGTGTATGAGCTACTGTATCTTAAAAATCCTAAAGGAAATAAGTCTTTGGTAATGTAGAAAAAAAAATATTTCAGGAGACAGTGATGCTTTTTAAAGACTAAATACAAAAGAGGATGAGAAGCTGATAAGGAAGTAGATCCAAATTTGGAAAGAAAGGAATATTATTAGAGAATGTGGAGGAGGGCACCAGTTGTTTAGAATTGGGACAGAAGTACACGAGGAGAAGAGCAGGTGGAGTGTGTTAAGGGGAAAAGGTAAGATCATTTGAAAGGTCATGCTGAAAAGGCTTACTTTTGCACAACAGGCCTAAAGTTTTTAAGGGGAGCTTCCCAGATTTCATCTCAAAGGTGCAGTCTCTCCACTGACCAATTGGGTCATTACCTGCCATGCCTCACTTACCTGGCCACTGGTCTGTTGTTAGTTCTCTGTCAACCAACCAGGGTTCCTTCCCTTGCTCCAAGAAGGAGATCACATCTGGTTTAGAAATAGAATGTCCTGCTTACAAAAGAAGTAATGAGATAAGTTTATGATGAGAATGTCCCAGAATTCAAATCCAGTCCCTTCATTATTAAGAAAGAGTCAAAGAAAGATACATCAGATTTATGAAACATAACAGAGGACTTGAAACTTCCCTCATAACTCAATGCAGCTTCCTCTTTCTAACTCTACAGTATTAAAATTATTCCTCTGGAAACAAGCTGTAGAAATCCAAATGGTTACTTGAAAGGTAGGTGAGTATAACACCAGAAGAAGGAGACCTTCTCAAGGCAGAATCTGAATTATTATGGACATCCTTACCCATTGAAACCAGGTTGCTGTAATTCTCCAACATCACCTCTCTGTATAAATCTCTCTGATCATCATTCAGGTACTCCCACTCCTCCTGAGAGAAGTCTATGGACACATCACTGAACATCACTGACTCCTGGAACAACAACCATGTTAAATTGTTAAAAATTAGATTGGATTAATAAACATAAGTGTTTTTGTGACAGAAAGAGAGAAGAAAAAAATAAAGCTAGAAGAGGAAATTCCCTGGTGGCACAGTGGTTAAGAATCTGCCTGCCAATGCAGGGGACACAGGTTCGAGCCCTGATCTGGGAAGATCCCACATGCTGTGGTGCAACAAAGCCAGTGCACCACAACTACTGAGCCTGCGCCCTAGAGCCTGCGAGCCACAATTACTGAGCCCACGTGCCACAACTACTGAAGCCCACGTGCCTAGATCCTGTGCTCTGCAACAAGAGAAACCACCGCAGTGAGAAGCCCGGGCACTGCAAGGAGGAGTAGCCCCCGCTCACCGCAACTAAAGAAAGCCTGCGCGCAGCAACGAAGACCCAACACAGCCAAAAATAAATAAATGTATTTATTAAAATAAATTAATTAATTAAAATAAAGCTAGAAGAAGTGAAAACCAGCAAGCATACAGAGTGGGGCTGAATGTCTGGGATGCATCTGGAGGACTGTAAACAAATAAGCAGGACTGAATCACCGAGCTTCCACGTCATCTGTTTCCTCCAAGGAAATTGCCTGTGTATAATGGGACACTTCCATTATCCAAGTAAGTCTGGGAAGGTACAAAATCCAGCCAAGATGAGTTTCCTAATTAAATGAAATAGTATACACAAACAACTAGCAAATGCTTGTCATGTAATATGTTATGAATACATATGACTATCTTTTGCAAAATAGCTATAAGTAAAATTTCAGAATAAGGGATAAAAAGAAGACATTAAAAGCAGGTTGGACAAAAGCTATCAAGAATCAGAGAGGCGGGGCTTCCCTGGTGGCGCAGTGGTTAAGAATCCTCCTGCCAAGGCAGGGGACACGGGTTTGAGCCCTGGGCCAGGAAGATCCCACATGCTGCGGAGCAACTAAGCTTGTGAGCCACAACTACTGAGCCCATGTGCCACAACTACTGATGCCTGCGCACCTAGATCCCGTGCTCTGCAACAGAGAATCCACTGCAATGAGAAGCCCCCGCACTGCAATGAAGAGTAGCCCCTGCTCGCCGCAACTACAGAACACCTGCGCACAGCAACGAAGACCCAAAGCAGCCAAAAAAATAATTAAAAATAAATTAAAAAAAAAAAAAAAAGAACCAGAGAGGCAATGGTGTTCTTAAGAAAACCTCTAAAAACAAGAACTGGTAAGAACAATTCAATATGCTGATGAAGAAAAGAAATTCTGATCTAGAAATCTATAACCAAATTTTCATTCTGTTGTGACAATTGAAAAAAGAAATTCCTAGATATGGAACGACTCAGCACAATTTCTTAGGAAACTACCAGAGGCTGTGCTCCACCAAAATCAGAGAGTAAACTAGAAAAGAGGAAGACATGGGATTCAAGAAATAAGTGAATTAACATGGGAGAACAGTGAAGGAAAATCCGGGGGTGGGGGGGAAGGGAAATCTTTGGGAAACAGACCTAGAGAGCAACTAGATGGGAGCAGGGTGAAAAAGGGAATAGGGACGCATGTTCAAAAGGAATTGATGTGTTTGACCAGATGGAAAACGTATTGATTGGCATGTGGCAGTGATTCTGGAGATTTTGGATGTAAATACATGGACAACTAAGAAAATGGGGGGAAGAAAGCAGTTAACCCCAGGAAAAATGAAAGGTTGTAACAGAAAAAAGCCATGAATTGGCTCAGCAGTGAGTGATATTTGCAGTCCTAAGAATGTGTACACTATTGATTTAACCAAAAATTGTGATATAATAACAGAATCAGAGGAAATGAAGGGTGCAATATGTAAGTATAATGTCCTTTCCACTCTGCAGTAAGTCAGGAGATAATGAGTAAAACTGATTATCAATATTCAAGAGTTGAGGGCAGCTACCTTTTGGGAGTGGAACTGGTAGTGGAGCCAAATTGAAATAGCACTATTTACTTCTGAACATGTATAATATGACTTTAAAAAATATTTTAAATTTGCATATAATTCAAGACTGATCCATTCTAATGTCACACTACTGTATAATAAGTTATTCCTTGTTAAATTCTTTCCATAAGCATATATTTTTCACTGAATAATATTCTATAATACGGACATAAATGACAACTTCTTTGCTTTCAGACGTTGAGGCTGAAGGTGATCTTTAATGACTTTCCCAACATTGGCCCAATCTCACCTAAAACTGCCCATTGCTCAACTGTAAATTTCCTTTGTTCTGAACGACAGGAAATTGGCAGAACGTGATCCAGTTTCACACAATGGCATTACTGATGTCTATCATGGATGATCTCATAGGGTGTCAGAGCTTTGTACCAACCACCAGTCATACCTTCAAACCTGAAAGTCTCATACATAGGAGATCTTTCTGTGTGTTAAGAATGAAATCAAAACCATTCCACATACTTTCTTACTGGAAAACCTAGGTCTATGGAGATGATCAGGGCTTTTCCCTATGAGGTGCCCCTAATTACCCATCTCCATCCTATTAAATCACTGTCCAAAGCAAATTAGATTGACAAACGGAAAACACATTTCTGTTCTACCAAGATTTCTGACACAACTCTGATAGAAGATGCTGAAGGACTTACTAAATGGATTTGTAAACACTGTTTAAAAGAAGAAGGGGGCACTGTGGAGGGCACTGGGTTGTTTAGGAGGAAATAGGGGTCAGGTTCCTGAAGGGGGACCATGTTAACCAGTGAAAAAAACTTTCTTCCAAACCTGGTCTCAGTCAGACTGTTTTTACATTATGTAATTAACAATTTGTGGGAACAAATAAAGATACTTGATGAACTCCATAAGCAATTTTTTAATGGATTTTAATCTGATTAAGACCCCTTCAGAGGAACTTGTTAGCTACCCCTCAGCCCTCTAACAGTTATCTGTAATTTAAGAGTATAAAGATCTTTAACCAAACATTCCTTCCTTTTTTCCAACAATAATTATCTAACCACTTATTTTTTCTATAAATATTTCCACCAAGAGAGAAATTTTTGAATTGGCTTATTAGAGACCTGTTCTTTAGAGCAAGAGTAAGAGAACTTTGACATTGCTTATAACTAAACTGTCTGAAAGTTGTTTTTTTAAAACACCTAAAAGCTCATGATGAGGAAAGCAAATATTTACACGTATTGGGTAAAAATGACTCTATTTGAGCAAAAAGAAACAGTATCTCACCTGAGCCATGGCTTTGATATTTGCAGTCTTCCTCTGGGTTCCTCTTCTGGAAAAAGGCAGAGCTGGAGGAAACACAAAGAAGCTATATAAGACCCCACTTGCCTCATAGCTCCCAGAATGATCATTTCCCCTCTGTTCATTCTACACAAACAGTTGAGGGGTATCAGTGAGAAGAATGGGCAAATCTCTCATTATCCCCTACTCCAGAAACCTCAAGCTTTGACTAGAGCCAGATAGATCTGGACAACTTGACATGGCTTAGAAACATAGCTTGTATATATACACATATACACACAAAGATGTACTTTTTAAAAGTACAAATTATAGCACATTATACACACTGTTACTATTTTTACTTAATATATCTTGGACCAGATCCCAACTAGTACATTCAGAGGTACATAATTCTCTTAGCTACATTGGATTATGCTAAATGAATACACATTAATTCATTCAACCAATTTGCTGCCAATGATCATTTGGGTTGTTTCCAGTCTTTCACTATAACAAACAATGCTGTGATATATATTCTTGTACATATATCATTTTACCTGTATATAAATTCTGAATGATTAATTCCTAAAAGTTGATCATATGCATTTTAATTTGGATATACATTGGTCAAACCAATTTTCAATGATCTTGGATTGTACAATCAGGTCCCAAGTCCTGACCAAGAAACATCTAGTTGATAAACCAGATCCTCTAATCTTGCCTAGTTGAGAAGACTTTTGGGGTTAATGAGCCTTGACTTAAGAAAACTGAAATCCAGAAAAGCAAACAAAGTAATTTTACAGAATTTACAGTAATTTGGGGAAGATACTAAAATTAGCATAACAATATAAAGGAGTTTAAAACTACAGAAATAACATAGAAATGGACTAAACCCACATCACTGATGCTTTAGAATAGCTTTTGACTATAAGTATAGTAATAAAATTCATAATAATTGTGTATATTCTGTGTGCTTCTATACTAACAGAAGTCTAAAACTGTTTAAGGGGAGTAACTGAATTTGTCATCGAAGTTTAAATATTTAAGAAAATTTGTGGTTTTTTGTTTATTGGATATAGGAATGTAATAAACTGAGCATTATAAAAGTGTAAAGGGCAGTGAGCATCCTCTATATATACCAAGCTCCTTGATCACCAAACAATTTATCAATAATTTCATGTAAAACCACTCAGGAAGTAACACCATGGTATCATGTTATAAATTATTTAATGGCTACTTCTACCCCTAGTTACTCACTGCATTCCCCCACAGGTAAGCACATTCCAGGAAATGAAAACCAAAGTAATCCACAAATGCCTCTTCCTTAAAACCTGAAGGCATTCCTTTAAATAACTATTATTACTACTTACTAAGTTCTTAGTATTTTTAAAAACCACATAGCCTCTTACATGCCAGGTATTGTGCTAAAAGAAGAAGGGGGGACTGTGGAGGGCACTGTTGATACTAAAGAATCAACAGTAATCCAGAAAGACTTGAAAAGAGTTCCTTCTGCTATACGCCTCACTTTTAAGTCCCCCTTTCTGGTCTCTCTTCCTGGTCTTTCCCTGATTTTAAAGGGACTTCCTCAAGTGCTGTACCTTCCAAGCAGAATGGGCAGGAAACATCTCACTTCAATAACTCCATACTATGTTTGTCACATTCCCAACCCTCTTCATCTTTGCCCCAGATGGTATCCTCCCAGGCTGAATTCTTGCATCTGGAGGATCTGCTCCTCCCTTTTAAAGCCAACAATCTCTGTGGCCAAGACCATCAAATATTTGCAATGTGACCACACCTGGGGCATGGAGCACTGCCAAAAGATACCACTACACAGAAGAGAGTCTTACAATCTAATAAGTGATTTAAAATTTTTGAGAATTTTGCACTCTTCTAAATAACACACCTCTTTTAATTTAAAAAAATGTAATGTATTAAATATTCCCAGTATTACCCTGAAAATTTCCTGTATGCTAGGAACTGTAGTTGTCTGTTAGTAATAGAGACCTGAAAAGCAGTTTAATTTTTCTTATATAATGAGAAGGCTAGAAGTAGGTAGTAGCTGGCTTTGGTCCCCATGGTTGTTTTAGACACAATATCTATCATACAATTAAAGATTACTAGACATGCAAGGAGATAAAAACAGAAAACAGCAGCAGAACCAAAGACAATTTAGATACTGGAGCTGGCAAACAAATAATTTTAAATGGCTATAATTAAAATGTTAAAGGCAACCAAGGAAAAGATAGGCAAATGGATGATAAGATGAAGAAACTAAACAGAATTGAAATCCATAAAATTTCGGCAAATTAAGAAACAAAGAAAAAAAAAAAAAGAAACAAAGAAGTCATTGCATGGTTTTGAGATCAGACAAGCAGAAGACAGGATCACTGAACTCAAAGACAATCCAACAAAAAATATCCACATGAAGTGCAGGAGAAAAAAAATAACAGGAGTATAAAGGACACACGAGACACAGTTAAAAGATCTACCACAAACGTTAAGTGGAGTCTCAGAAGGAGAAGAGATTGGAGAGGAATTAATATTTGAATAGATGTATACACTGATGTGTATAAAATTGATGACTAATAAGAACCTGCTGTATAAAAAAAATAAATAAAATTAAAATAAAAAATTAAACAACAACCAAAGAGCCTATGGGGAAGACTGATCTGAAAAAAATTTTTTCAATTTAAAAAACATTTTTAAAAAATTTGAATAGATTAATTGATTAAAAGTCTCAACAAGAGTTTCAAGAAGCTCAGCAAACCTGAAGAATAATAGATAAGGTAAACAAAACAAACACACAAAACAAAAGCAAAACCACAACCAAGTATATCAGAGTCAAACTGCTGAAAACCAAAGAGAAAGGAAAAATTATTGATAGTACCCAGAGGAATGAAAGATCTATTACCAACAGCACTGATAAAAAAGAAAGGGATAACATAAACAAAATCAGGAATGAAAAAGGGAACATTATTAAAGATAGCATTGACATTAAAAAGATAATAAGAGAATACTAATAACTTTATGTTCTTAAGTTTGAAAGCTTAGATGAAATGGACAAATTCCTGGAAAAAATACCAAAACTGACAAAACAAACAGAAACAACAGAATAGCTGAAAAGTTAAATTGATTCCATAATTTAAAATTTACCTATCAAGAAAATTTCAGGCCCAGATAGCTTCATCAGTGAATTCTTCCAAAGTTAAGGATTAACTGTAGTCTTACAATGTATAGAAAAGAGAACATAAGGAATTCTTCCCAACTCATCCGAGGCTAATGTAAGCCTGACACCAAAACTTAATGAAGACATTAGAAGAAAAGAAAATTATAGGCCAATATTTCTCATGAACACACATGCAGAAATTCTACAAAAAGTATTAGCAAATCTAACCCACTGGGGGGAAAATGTAATAAATTATGGCTAAGTAGGGTTTATTTCAGGAATAAAAGGTTGGTTCAACTTTTGAAAATCAACATAATTTACCAGATTAATAATAAACAATACCACATTTGATCCTTTCATAGACACAGAAAACGCATTTAACTAAATTCAGTCCTCATTAATGTAAAAAAGTCTTAGCAAATGAGAAAGAGAACTCCCTCAACCTGATAAATAGCATCTACAATAGGTGTTTTTGTAGATGCTAAATACAAGGACAAATACAAAAAGCAATTGTACTTTTAGCAGCAATTGGAAATTTTTCAAAATTTAAATACTGTTTACAATTTCAACAATAAATGTGCAAATACCCAGGTATAAATCTACAAAAGATGTGCACTGAAAACCATAGCTAACTGATGAGAGGAATTAAAGACCTTAACAAATGTACATATAAGCCATATTTAATAGTTGGAAGATGCAATATTGATGTCAATTCTTCCCATATTAACAAATAGATACACAAACAAAATCCCAGCAACGATTTTTCTTTTTTGGTGAGAATTAACAAGTTGATTCTAACATCTACAGGAAATTGATTTCTTGAAAAAGAAAAAAAGTCAGAGGATTAATACTACAGATCTCAAGACAGTGGTACTGCCAAAAGACAAAAAGTAAAAAAGAATACAGTTCAGAAAGAGAGCCACATTTATAATACCACCTGATTTATGATAAAAGCTCCTTTCAATTCAGATGGGTAAGGATGGTATGTTCAATAAAATAGTGGTGCAACAACTGGGTACTTGAATGGAAAAAAAATAACCTTTATCCTTACCTCTCACCATACACAAAAATTAATTCAATATGGATCACAGTCTTAAATGTGAATGATAAATTTATAAAGCTTCTAAAAGAAAACATAGGAGTGTATCTTCAAGACCTTGGGAATAATCGAAGATTACTTTTCAAGATATAAAAAAACCACTAACCCTAAAAGACAAAGTGCTAAAAAACTGCTAGAAAAATGGGGAAAGATATAAATAGGCAATCACAAAAAAAGATTTTAAAATGTTCAAGCACATTCATAATTAAATAAATTAGAAAACAACACCGAGATACTATGTTTCATGTATTAGATTGGTAAAAACAAAAGGCATGCATGAGGACACATTCTGCTCCTAGGCTGTGGGGAGAAAGAGGCACTCTTACACACTGCAAGTGGGAATGAAAACTGGTACAACAGCTCTAAAGGAGAATTTAGCAATACCTAACAAAACTGCGTACACACCTACCTTTTGACCCAGCAATCCCACTTCTAGGACTCTACTCTGAAGATACACCTCCAGCAATACAAAAATACATACATACAAAGTATTCATTGCAGCGCTATTTCTAGTAGTAAAATATTGACCTAAATTCCCATAATAGGAGAGTGGTTGAATAAACTATGATTAAATCCATATACTGGAATATTATGTAGCTGTAAAAAAGAATTATTAGTATCTCTTTGAATTGCAGTAGAATAATGTCCAGGATATGTCATTAAGTGAAAGAAGCAATGTTCAAAAGAGTACCTAGAATATGTTATCTTTAATGCAAAAAAAAAGAGGTCATTCAAAAGAGTACCTGTATCTGCTCATTTGTGCAAAGGAAATACCAGAAGGATAAAAACAGAAACTAACGAGACTGATTATGTACAAGAAGTGGGCAGGAACCATGTTAATGTTTTCATACTCAAAATATTATGACATGTTACAATCAACCAGGATGTGAAGGAACCCAAAGTGTAACACACAAAGCTAAATGTAGGAAAAATGAGTAACAAAACTATACTGAAGAGGGTAGTGAAGAAAACTAAATTGAGTAACTTTGGAAACAGTTTTGACTATATAAGTTTAAGTTAAAGAACAAAAAAGTTGCACACAAACACTTTACTGTACTTAGTACATTTATTTTTTACATAAGTATGGGTTAGCAATTCTGCAACTACTTTATATACATTCTAGGATATGTGTAAAAAAATTATTGATACTAAGAAGCAGGTTTCTCACTGTTGGAGAAAAGAGTCACAAATAAGGAAATGGCCAAACCTCAAAGAAGACAATCCTCCATGAGTCTTGCATGTTTCTGCACATGTTGCCAGATCAGAGACTAAGTGCTATTATTCTGGATAATTTCTGCAAGATGTTTACATAATGAACAGCCTTGGAGGACAGAGATAGTCTCTCTCTAGAGCAAAAGCCAGGCATGCTTATTACCCATTATAAAAGATTCAGGTTCCCTAAATTCAAGGGAGCACATAAATACCTGTGTATTGTGCATCACCCTATGGGTGCAAGTGAACCAGTGCAAGGAAAATACTGATACTTTGGCTACTTCTACCACCATGAGCAGCAAACTTTCATCTCTGACTCGAAATCTCATGTCTTCTACCAGCATCCATGAAGCTGCCCAAGCTAACTTTTAACTTATAAGTAGGGTAAAATCTCAGATACTTCACAGTTCTTGACAGAATCCCATGGTATTGAACTGGAATTGAAAGTATGAGTATGAACTGGTGGTTTTTAAATATATACAAATAAAGATAGATAGATAGATAGATAGATAGAGATGTCTGTATATACATTTGCTTATTTTCTAGCTCTGTCCGTTGCCAGGAACTAGAGGAATTACACCCAGGTAGAAATGAGCACACCAAGTGCCCAGAGCTTGGTTTATAAATCCACTCTCCAATAAAAGAAACCACGGCTCCTTGGAGAAATTGCTGATTCCAGGGCTAGTGGAGGGAAAAATACAAGCCTGGAACATATTGGTGCCAGAAAGTAAGACAGTGCTCAAAAAAATAATGGCATGTTGAAAAGACACAGAAGTCAAACTGAAGGAGTTCCTAGTGGCCAAATATGGGACAATTTGAGCAACAAAATATGTAACAATAATAGATTATGAACGCATAGAATAATATATATATATATGAGTTCATAAATAAATAATTGAACAAACATATGAGGAATAAGGGACAACTCTTCTTTACACTAGAATTTAAATTAATAAATGTAGAAGGAATTATGGAAAGGGAAAATCACCACTAGGCAAACATCACAGTAATAATTGTTACAGATAAGAATTATCAGTGGGGCTTCCCTGGTGGCGCAGTGGTTGAGAGTCCGCCTGCCGATGCGGGGTACGCGGGTTCGTGCCCCGGTCCGGGAGGATCCCACATGCCGTGGAGCGAATGGGCCCGTGAGCCATGGCCGCTGAGCCTGCGTGTCCGGAGCCTGTGCTCCGCAACGGGAGAGGCCACAGCGGTGAGAGGCCCGCGTACCACAAGAAAAAAAAAAAGAATTATCAATGGATATTAAAATTGATGAGTGAAAGTATAATGAGAAACAGTATTTTTGCATAGTCCCAAAGCACCTTCCCACAAGATACTTATTAAATAAAAAGAGGAATACAGTAATTTTACAAAGGAGGAACCAGGCAGACACCACCTTTAACCAAGTGATCAAAGTTAACATTACCAGTAATGAGATATACTGATATAACTCCTGATATGACACATTGAGAAGAACACAACATCATTTCTGTGATCTTTTTGCCAAAAATGCATAGTCTAAATTTAGTCACGAGGAAACAGCAGACAAATCCAAATGAAAGACATTCTACAAAATAACTGGCCAGTGCTCCTCAAAAGTGTCAAGGTCATAAAAGATAAAAAGGACTAAAGAACTATGTCAGATGGGAGGAGACTAACAAAACAAGACAACTAAATCAATCTGGGAACTTAGATTGGATTCTGGAACAGAACAAGGCACTGATAAGACAATTAGCAAAATTTAAATAAGGTTTGTAAATTAGCAAACGTCTTGTATCAGGGTAAATTTCCTGGTTTTCATAATTGTACTGTGAACACCTGAATGAAGAGTATATTGGAATTCTTTGCACTATGTTTACAATATGAAAATAAAAAGTTTTTTTAATGAAAAAAATTAAAAGGACAAGAGAACACTTTTAAAAATTGGATATTCAAATAGCCAGTAAAGATATGAAAAGGTGCTGAACATCATTACACACCAGGGAAATGCAAATTAAAACTGTGATTAAATTCCACTACACATCCACCAGAATAGTTGAAAGACTGATAATTTCAAATAATGGAAACGATGGGGAACACCTGAAACTCTCATACATTACTGGATGGAATGTAAATTGGTACAACATGAGATATTGGTAGTATCCATTAAACATGCCTGCCCAATGATCTAGCAATTCCACTCCTAAATATTTACTCAAGAGAAGAGCATTTACGTGTTCACCAAAACCACAGTAGAACCACAGCAGCAACACAATTCGTAATAGCCCCAAATAGAAAATATCAAATGTCCCTGAACAGTGTAATCAATTAATAAATTGCAGTATACCCCGAAATGTAATGAGAACTAAGTACAATTACACTCAACAACATAGATGAATCTCATAGACATAATGTGGAACAAAAGAAGCCAGGCATAAAAGAACACATGCCATATAATTCCATTTATATATGAAATTCAGGAATGGGTAAAATTAATTAATGGTTATAGAATTCTGAATACTGATTCTGGGAGAGGAATAACTGGGAAGGGGCATGAGGGAAACTTCTGGGGTGCTGGCAAAGTTCTTTATGTTGATCTAGGAAACTGTTTTATTGCTGTATACTGAAGATTTGTGTACTTTACTGTATATGTGCTATATGTCACAAAAACGTTTTAAAAAACTATCAGAACCATGTTTTGGTAGGGACATGGAGCAATGAGATTTTTCAAACACTGCTGTGCAAATATAAATCTGGCACCCTCTTTTGTAAATATTTTGGCACTATTTGGTTAAGTGGAAGATATATGACCTAGCAACTCGATTGGTAGGTAAACTCATGCATTGTACCCTATGTAAAGAATGCTCCTGGCAGCATAGCCTATGAAGTCAAAAACTAGAAATAACTCAAATGTCCATCATTACTAGAAGGGATGAATAATAGTAGTATACTTTAAAGGATAGAATACAATATAGCAAGGAAAACAAATGAACCACTATTAGATCTAATATGCATAATTCTCAAAAACATAGTTGCACAAATAAGCAAAGTTAGAGATAAAAGACAGTATGGCAGCATTCATATAAAGTTTAAAAACGGGGGGAAACTACAGTATAATGCTTAAAGAGGTAAACATAAGCGAAAAAACTTCATACATTTAGCCAGTCACACAAACATAATCACACACAAACTTAAATCACCATGGTGACATACAGCTAGAGATAACCCACAACCCAACAAGAGGGTCGCATACTCAGGGCCTCAAATGGTCACATAAGCACAATCACACATTTACCAAGAGGACAGTCATTCACAACCGGCACTGTCACAGGCACTGCACACCTGCACATGGTCGCACAGTCACAGTCACACTAACCACAGATTAAAACCACACAGTATCCAGAGGTATCCCCACGTGTACTCTGCAGCCCACAGTCGCACAGTCACACCCCTCTACGGGGACAAACGCTATCACATCCACCGAGTCACAAGCTCCTCACACCCCGACATACAATGCCGCACGTGATTACACGCACATCACTGGGTCGCATCCCATCACACCAGCACAGTCACAGGCTCTCAGATTTGCTGCACACGATTATCACTGGAATCACACACACGCTCACTACAGGAACAGCTAGACACAATCACGCGTTCATTCATCACATACCACTACACAGACACAATCACACAATTTCAAACTCACCCCCTCAGCGGTACAAAGCCGAGGCTCCGGTCCCGCCCTCTCCTCTGGTTCCGCCCTTCAGGTCTTCCAAGCTTCCAAAGCAGCACAACCTTCCACAGGACTGGAACAGTCACCCGTGCAGACCTGAGGGTCCCGCCAGCGCGTGACTTTGAGGCTGAATTCAAGCGAGAATAACGTTCTTGCCGAGAAGTCCTCTGGGAAGTGTAGTCAGAGACGTCGCAGCGGTGAGCAAGATGACCGCCGGCCGCTCGGATTCCTCTCAGAGCTCAGCTGCGACCCAGCCGAAAGGATTGCATTCCGTCATCAAACCGCGCATCGGAGGCCTCACGGAGCCTGGCTCAGCCTCGGGCCGTGACTCCCAAAGAAGCTCACTCTGAAGCGTTTGAAAGTGGACTTTCCGGGCCCGCCCTACTATCCCCTGGAGTTGAACAGGCTCTGGAAGAAAAGAACTAGTCCGCAAAGGGAGATAATTTGCACAGGCGAGCCTTCTGGGAAATGTAGTCAGGGAGCAGGAAAAGCGGTGGATGGGTCGTTTGAAATTCGTCTTGATTCTTCATAGCCTGCGCTTGGTCACACCCCGGAGACTTCTGGGAGTGTCACTGCGCCCAAGGAGTGCGTAGGCATCCTGGGTCGCCGTTTTGGCTTTTCGGGCATGAGTTTGGTTTGTGGGTTCCTCGGTGCAGAGGGCTTTTGGGACCTGAGCTTCTGAGACCCAAATCTAGTCAGGGAGGACAAAGGGGAGGAAACCAGGAACCTGCAAAGATATTGGGGAGGTTGAAGGGGGAGGAATCGCTAAACGTGAAACAGGGAGGGGTAAACAAAACGGGATGCGTTTCCGATGCTGCGAAGGGGGTTGATGCTGTTCTGTGCTACTTACTGATTTCTCGGTGGTAGTCGGGGCGTGAGGAGAATGAGGGGGCGGTGAGGCAGGTTGTGCAGGAGGCAAAGTAACGAAAGCCCGGATGTGTGTGACTTAGGGTGTTGGGGGTAGTAGAGAGGGGCAGGAACAGAATTGTATGTGTGTGTCTGTGTCATTGATAATTTAAATGAGTATCACCGTATGTATGACTGGGATTGTATATTGGAAAATAATCCCTGAGCCTCATTGGAAAACAATAACAAGAAGGATAGATCTGGAAGCATTTTCTCTCTCTTTTTTTTTTTAGATTTGATGGGAGAAAGGTTACGTAACTGAGCTAATAAATTATTGAAAGCTTGACTTTTATGTAAAACCAGAAGCGTCAATCATGGAATAGAAATAAAAACAGCGCTTTCGTTAAAAAGAAAGTCGGGAGTGTTAGTCCCATTTTCTGATGAAAACACCATGGTCTAGAGAGATCAAGGAATTTAAGTTTAAAGTTCTTCAAGGAGCCTAGTCAGATCAATGGATTTACTAAATTTTTTTTCCGGGTTACCCCCCACCCCCAGGCCAGGTGGATTTTGGTAGGTGTAGAAATAAATTGCTTCTAATTGCAAAGATACTTTCTCCAAGAATTTTACTACAGTTACTTTTAATGTAGTTTTAAATAAAAGGGGAAAATAAGGTTGTTGGGTATAAAATTCGTGTAAATAAACTTCATATGTACAAACAAAACCTTGGAATAGGAAAATGCTTAAGAATTATCTTAGCAATAAATAAATAAAACCTACATAAAAAACTTAAACACTATGAAGGACACAAAGAATTAACAAATGAAAAGTTATACCATATTCTTGAATAGAAATCTTTAACATCATCAACATGTCATTTAAAATTAATTTATGAATTTAATATGATCCCATTGAAAATAATATATTTTTCTAAATAGGGCTTATTCTAAAGTTCAAGTGGAATGACAAAGGTAGGAATAGACAGTATATCTGGGGGAAAAAAAGGCAGTGGGAGGTAGTTGGGGCTAGTCTTACCAGATCACAAAAGATACCCTAAAACTTCAAGATTTGAAATAATGCGGGCTAGTTATCTGACTGGACAGACCAGTGGAACAGAACAGAGTATCAAAAATGGAACCAAATAAAGAATTGTAGTGTCTGGTGAATGGGGCATCTCAAATCAGTTGGAAAAAATGAACTTTTCAATAATGGTAATAGGAACAATTTGGTAGCCTTTCTGGAAAAAAGAAAATAGATTATGCCATGTACTGAATCCAGAGTTAACTCCAAATGGGTCAAAACTTAAAACTTAAACAAAAAAATAAATAAATTACAAAGACTGAAAACTTAAATTAATTTATAACCATGGAATGAGGAAGGCCTTCCCAACTTCAAAATCCCAAAATCAAGATGTAAAAGATTGATCATTGCTACTACATGAAAAAAAAAAAGTTAAAGTGACAAGATGGAAAAAATTTGCATTTTTTGTTACAAATAGCTAATCTCCCTAGTATATAAGGAGCACTCAAAAAAATTGATTAAACAAAAAAGACTAACAACCCAATAAAAACAGAACGAGATTAACAAAAAATACTCAGAACAGAGTCTACATATTGTTCTCAAGTATGCAAAAATACACTCAACCTCATTCATAAGAAGATAAATGCCATTAAAACTATGTAGAGATACTGTTTCTTATAGACTTGAATGGCAAATATTCCCCAAATTTAAAAACTTACCTTGTTAGAGGGACTGCCGATTGGTACAAACTATTTGGAAGGCAATTTGGCAGCATCTTTCAAAATTCCAATCGCATTTATCCTTTGACTGAGCAATCCCACCTCTGGGATTTTATCCTACAGATCTAGTTATGATGATGCATATCCAAGATTTTTGTGTTCATCACATTTCTTTTCAGAAAGGTATCACAACCCCATTCTTGACAATTTCCTTGACTTCCTTCAAACTTCTCTTTCATTTTTCTAATTCTAATCCTCTGATGACTAAAACAAAAATAACAGCAACAAAAACATTAGTGAATTGTTTTCCACTTGGCCTTCTTAAAGTCAGGATTCTGTTATTGACCATCTTCTCTTAATCTGTAATTTTTTTCTTTTTGAGCAACTATATCCCACTACGATGGCTTCATCAACATTTACTGGCTCATGACCAACAGATTTGTTTCCATGCTAGGCCTATCTTTTTTGTGTATGTGATAAATTATGCATAAGATAAAATTTACCATTTTAATCATTTTTAAATGTATAGTTTAGTGGCATTAGTACATTCACATTGTTGTCCAACCACCACCACTATCCATCTCCAGAACTTTTTCATCATCCTAACCTGAAACTCTGTACACACGAAACAATAATTAGTGATCACCCCTCCCTTCTGGTAACCACTATACTACTTTCTGTCTCTATGAATCTGACTATTCTAGGTACCTCATGTAAGTAGAACCATACAATATTTGTTCTTTTGTGCCTGGCTTATTTAACTTAGTATAAATGCTTTCGTGGTTCACCCATGTTGTAGCCTGTATCAGAATTTCATTCCTTTTGAAGGCTGAATAATATTTCGTTGTATGTTTATACCATATTTTGTTTATCCGTTTATCTCTTGAAGGACATGTGGGTTGTTTCCATCTTCTGGTTGTTGTGAGTAATACTGCTGTGAACATGGTATACAAACATCTCTTTGAAACCCTGCTTTCAATTAATTGGTGGGTATACCTAGAAGTGGAATTACTGGATCATATGGTAATTAAATGTTTAAGTTTTTTGATGAACCACCGTACTGTGTTCCACAGTATGCTGCTTCTGTTTCTGCTGCTTCTTCTCCTTCTCCTTCTTCATATTGTTATCATTGTTGTTATTATTATCATTATTATTATTATTGGAGTATAATTGCTTGACAATGTTGTGTTAGTTTCTGTTGTACAATGAAGTGAATCAGCTATATATATGCATATATCCCCTCCCTCTTGGACCTCTCTCCCACCCCCCCATCCCACCCATCTAGGTCATCACAGAGCACCAAATTGAGCTTCCTGTGCTTTATAGCAGGTTCCCACTAGCTATCTATTTACACATGGTAGTGTATATATGTCAATCCTAATCTCCCAATTCGTCCCACCCTCCCTTTCCCCCCTGTGTCCACATGTCCATTCTCTACTTGTGCATCTCTATTCCTGCCCTGAAAGTAGGTTCATCTGTACCATGTTTCTAGATTCCACATATATGTGTTAATATACAATATTTGTTTTTCTCTTTCTGACTTACTTCACTCTGTATGACAGACTCTCGATCCACCCACATCTCTACAAATGACCCAATTTTGTTCCTTTTTGTGGCTGAGTAATATTCCGTTGTATATATGTATCACATCATCTTTATCCATTCCTCTGTTGATGGACATCTAGGTTGTTTCCATGTCCTGGTTATTGTAAATAGTGCTGCAGTGGACTTTGGGGTATTATTATTATTTCACTGGCTAGGACATCCAGTATGATGTTGAATAGGAGCAATGAGAGTGGACATCATTGTCTTATCCCTGATCTGGGAGAGAAGGCATTCAATCTTTAACCACTAGTGTTAGGTCCTCTATTAGGTTAAGAAAAGTCATTTCTACTCCTAGGTTGTTGAGAGTTTCTATTATGAATAGACCTTAAATTTTGTCAAATGCTTTTTCTGCATAAGTTGATATGATCATATGGTTTTTCTTTTTTTTAGTTTAATATGGTGGATTACATTAATTGATTTCTGAATATTAAACCAGCTTTGCATTCCTGGGATAAACCCAACTTGCTTGTGATACATACTGTATTGCTAGTTGTGATTTGCTAACTTTTTGTTGAGCAGATTTGTGTCTATGTTAACAAGGGTATTGGTCTGTACTTTTACTTTTTTTTTTTTGGTGCTGTCTTTGTCTGGTTTTGGTATCAGAGTAATGCTAGCCTCATAAAATGAGTTAGGACATTTTCCCTTCTGTTTTTTTGGAAGAGATTATGCAGAATTCCCATTATGTATTCTTTAACTATTTGGTGGACTTCAATAGCAAAACCATCTGGGTTGGAATTTTCTCTTTTTGGAATTTTTAAACTATGAATTTAATTTCTTTTTTACATTGAATTATATTTGATATATAACATTGTGTAAGTTTAAGGTATACAACATGATGATTTGATACATTCATATATTGCAATATGATTGCCATTGTTGCATTAGATAGCACCTCTATCATGTCACATAATTATCATTTCGTTTTTGTGGTGGGAATTATTAAGAGCTAGTCTGTTAGCTGGTGTGATGTTTATAATACAAATTTGTTGCATATAATCACTGTACTGTGCTATGTACTGTGCTAATGGTGATCCAGTGATCACCAGGACTTATTTATCTACTAGTTGCAAGTTTGTATCTTTAATGTCTCTCCTATGCCCCCAGCCCCTGGTAACCACCATTTTACTCTTTGTTCTTATGAATTTGGCTTTTTTTAGATTCCATATATAAGTGATAACATACAGTATTTGTCTTTTTCTCCCTGATTTTTCTCGCTTAGCATAAAGTCCTCGAGGTCCATCCATGTTGTGAAAATGATAGGATTTCCTTCTTTCTCATGGCTGAATAATATTCCACTGTGTGTTTATGTGTGTATATATATATGTGTGTGTGTATATATATATATATATATATATACATATATCACATCTTTTTTATCCATTCACTGTTGAAGAGAAATTAGGTTGTTTCCATACCCCTTGGCTATTGTGAATAACGATGCAATAAACATGGGAGTGTATATATCTCTTCAGTATCCTGTTTCCATTATCTTTGGGTATATACCCAGAAGTGGGATTGTTGGATCATATAGTAGTTCTGTTTTTAACTTTTTTTTTTTTTTTTTTTGCGGTTCATGGGCCTCTCACTGTTGTGGCCTCTCCTGCTGCGGAGCACAGGCTCCGGATGCGCAGGCTCAGCGGCCATGGCTCACGGGCCCAGCCGCTCCGCGGCATGTGGGATCTTCCCGGACCTGGGCACAAACCTGTGTCCCCTGCATGGCAGGCGGACTCTCAACCACTGCGCCACAAGGGAAGCCCTATTTTTAACTTTTTGAGGAACTTCCATATTGTTTTCCTTAGTGGCTGAACAAATTTATATTTCTACCAACAGTGTGTAAGAGGTTCCTTTCTCCACATCCTTGTCAACACTTGTTATCTCTTGTCTTCTTTATGATAGCCATTGTAACAAGTGTGAGGTGATGTGTCAATGTGGTTTTCATTTGCATTTTCCTGATGTTTAGTGGTGTTGAGCATCTTTTCAGGTACCTGTTAACCATTTGGATTCCTTCTTTATAAAAATGTCTATGTAGTTCCTCTGCCCATTTCTTTAATCAGATGGGTTTGTTTTATTTGCTATTGAGTAGTATGAATTCCTTATATATTTTGGATATTAACCCCTTATCAGATATATAATTTGCAGATATTTTCTCCCATTCTTTAGGTTGCTGTTCATTTTGTTTGTTTCTTTTGCTATGCAGAAGCTTTTAAGTTTGATGTGGTCCCACTTGTTGGTTTTTGCTTGTTGCCTTTGCTTTTGGTGTCCTATCCAAAAAACTGATTACCAAGACCAGTGTTGAGGAGCCTCTTCTACATGTTTTCTTCTAGGCACTTTATTGTATCAAGTCTTATGTTTAAGTCTTCCATTCACTTCTAGTTAATTTTTGTTAGTAATGTATGACAGAGATCCAATTTCATTTTTCCACATGTGGTTATCTAGTTTTCCCGATACCATCTGTTGAAGACACTATCCTTTTCCCCACTCCAAACCAAGGGTGCTTGGCTCCCTTGTTGAATATTAGTTGACCATATATGTTGGGGTTTAATTCTGTGCTCTCTATTCTGTTCCACTGGACTATGTATCTCTCTTTATGTCACTAGCATAACTGTTTTATACTATAGCTTTGTAGTATAGTTTGAAATCAGGGGGTATGATGTCTCTGGATTTGTTCTTCTTTCTTGTATTGTGTTGACAATTTGGGGTCTTTTGTGATTCCCTACAAAATTTAGGATTGTTTTTTCTATTTCTGTGAAAGATGCCACTGGAATTTTGATATGGATTGCATTGAATCTATATATGGCTTTGGGTAGTATGGACATTTTAACAATATTAATTTTTCAAATCTGTGAACACAAGATGTCTTTCCATTTGTTTGTGTATTCTTCAATTTCTTTCAACAAAGTCTTATAGTTTTTATTGTAGAGATCTTTCACTTCCTTGGTTAAATTTACTTCTAGGTATTTATTGGTTTTGATACTATTGTGAATGGGATATTTCTTTTTCAAATATTTCGTGGATGTTGTATAGAAATGCAACTGATTTCTGTTTGTTGATTTTATACCCTGCAACTTTATTGATTAGTACCAACAGTTTTTTTGGTTGAGTCTGGGATTTTCTATATATAGAAATCATATAATCTACAAATAAACCCTTTTACTACTATTTTTCTGACTTGTATGCCTTTTATTTCTTTGTCTTACCTAATTGCTCTAGCTAGGACTTCCAGTACTGTATTGAATAGAAGTCGTGAGAGTGGGCATCCTTGTCTTGTTCCTGATCATAGGGGAAAACTTTGAATTTTTCACTGTGGAGTATGATGTTAGCTGTGGTTTTGTCATATATGTCCTTTATTATGTTGAGGTATAGTCCCTCTATACCCAATCTCTTGAGGGTTTTAACATATTTTTTAAATTTTATTTATTTATTAATTTATTTATTTTTGGCTGCGTTGGGTCTTCATTGCTGCCCGTGGGCGTTCTCTAGTTGTGGCGAGTGGTGGCTACTCTTCATTGCGGTGCGCAAGCTGCTCATTGTGGTGGCTTCTCTTGTTGCAGAGCATGGGCTCCAGGAGCACAGGCTTCAGTAGTTGTGGCCTGCAGGCTCAGTAGTTGTGGCTCATGGGTGGTAGAACACAGGCTCAGTAGTTGTGGCACACAGGATAAGTTGCTCCACGGCATGTGGGATCTTCCTGGACCAAGGCTCAAACCCGTGTCTCCCACATTGGCAGGCAGATTCTTAACCACTGCACCACCAGGGAAGCCCCCTCTTGAGAGTTTTTATCATGAAAGGACATTGTATTTTGTCAGATGATTTTTCTACATCTATTGAGATGATCATGTGATTTTAACCTTTTATTCTATTACTGTGGAGTATCATATTTATTGACTACTGAATGTTGAACCATCCTTCCATTCAAGGGATAAATTCCACTTGGTCATGATGTTTAATCCTTTAATGTGTTCTTGAATTCAGTTTACTAATATTTTGTTGAGAAGTTTTGCATTTACATTCATCAGGGATATTGATCTATAGTTTTCTTTTTTGTCCTTTTCTGGCTTTGGTATCAGGTTAATGCTGATGTGGTAAAATGAGTTTGGAAATGTTCCTCCTCTTCAGTTTTTGGGAAGAGTTTGAGAACAATTGACATTAATTCTTTAAATGTTTGGTAGAATTTGCCGGTGAAACCATCTGGTCCTGGGGTTCTCTGTGTTGGGAGGTTTTTAATAACAGATTCACTTTTTTTACTCATTATTGGCCTGTTCAGATTTTCTATTGCTTCCTAATATAGTCTTTTTATAGATTTTATTTATTTATTTATTGGCTGCATTCTGTCTTCGTTGCTGTGCACAGGCTTTCTCTAGTTGAGGCGAGTGGGGGCTACTCTTCGTTGCTGTGAGAGGGCTTCTCATTGTGGTGGCTTCTCTTGTTGCAGAGTACAGGGTCTAGGCATGCAGGCTTCAGTAGTTGTGGCACGCAGGCTTCAGTAGTTGTGGCTCATGGGCTCTAGAGCCCAGGCTCAGTAGTTGTGGCACACGGGCTTAGTTGCTCTGCGGCATGTGGGATCTTCCTGGACCAGAACCTGTGTCCCCTGCATTGGCAGGCGGATTCTTAACCACTGCGCAACTAGGGAAGCCCCCCAGTACAGTCTGGGTAGGTTGTGTGTTTCTAGGAATTTGTTCACTTCTTCTAGATTATCTCACTTGTTGGCATATTCATAGCAGTCTCTTATTATCCTATGTATTTCTGTAGTATCAGTTGGAACATCTCTATTATTTATTTATTTGAGTCTTCTCTCTTTTTTTCTTTGTATAGCTAAAGGTTTGTCAATTTTGGTTATGGTTTTGAAAAATCAGCTATTGGTTTTGTTGATATTTCCTATTGTTTTTCTGGTCTTTATTTATTTACTCTGATCTTTATTATTTCCTTCTTTCTGTTAACTTTGGGCTTAATTTGTTCTTCTTCTTCTGGTTTCTTGAGGTGTGAAGTTAGGTTGTTTATTTGAAACTCCAGTCTTTCAGTGAAAGAGGTCTATTTGCTCATCTTAAAAGCTGCGGCCTGAGGGGTATGCTGCTAATTTAACACATATATAGGGGCTAACTGCAATTCTCCCCAGAGACCAGGACACCAGTTGGCCCCATCTTTATGCTCTCCCTCTGTGTCTGCATGCTGGAGTCTTCATGAAAGGAGCTTGTGCACAAGTCTGGCCCCCTGGTTATGGTGGCTGCTGTCCAGAGGACACATTCCTTATAGCCTGACTGTGGTGGCCAGTGGTGCTTGTGTTCATGGGTTCAACGGGATGGTAGAAAAAACCAAAACAAAACTAAGCAGTTCTTAACTGGCTATTCTTCCAGGGGCTAATACAGAGGGAGCAGACAGAAACAGCCATCTCCTAGTCTTCCCCAGAAGAGATATATCTGCATACGTTTTTTTTTAATTTTAATTTTTTGGCCATACCACGGGGCATGCAGGGTCTTTAGTTCCCTGACCAGGGATTGAACCCATGCCCCCTGCAATGGAAGCACAGAGTCTTAACCAGTGGACCACCAGCGAAGTATATATTTGCATACTTTAAAAGCTACTGTCTGACCAACTTCTTTAAGATGAAAGAAAGGGTGCTAATTAGTAACAGGAAAACATACGAAAGTATAAATCTCACTGGTAAAAGTAACTATTTAGTTAAGTCCAGAATAATCTAGTGTTGTAATGGTGGTGGGTTAATCACTTATAAATCTAGTATGAAGGTTAAAAGACAAAATTAGTCTGCTGTTTCTGCGCCAAGTCCTGGGAGAATAGCCACAGTGATTCTTCACAAGACTGTTAAGAACTGTTTCTTAGTTCACTATAGCCTTGTGAGTCTTGTGGACACATCTCATTGGCTTACAGAGCTAGATATTTTGGGGGTCTGTCTCTCAGGTGGAATTCTTAAAAGTTAGGGTGCCAGATATGTGGTCCAAACCTTTTACCCCTCAGGGAGAAGCTGGGAGTTGGGTTCTCTCTTGACTGTGTGTCACTGTGCCAGCAGTGGGTTTTATGGCGAGTTTGTGTCTCAGACTTTCCTACCTGTTTCACTGTGGATTTTTTCTCATTTTCCTGATATGTAGGAGTCACTCAGCTCATTTCTGGATTTCTTTCAGAGGGAATTATTCCATAGGTGGCTGTAGATTTGGTGTGTCTGTGGGAGGTTGTATATTAAAGGGCCTCTTATGTCAACATCTTGAACTCAAACCTCCACTGGCTTCTTAATCTGAGTCTACCTTTTGAGGGGGCTGAGTGAGTGAGCAAAATGTGGGTGTGACAACCGGACTGGAGGCTTGAGTATAGTAGGAAATGCTCACTAATCATTTTCAGTCCTCTCTCTTAACACTTCCAGTTCTGTCCATCCCACTGCTGCCTAATAGAAACTTTCTCATTCATTCTTATAGATCATGTTGTGGCAAGTCTGGATTTTTCTCCTCCCAAAAGCTATTTATGGAAATTACTATAAGCAAGATCATAAAAGCATGGGATAGTCTGTAACATTTTTATATCATGTGACATTGTGTGCTGGGTCTTCTGAAGAGGCCAAGTATATATCACCCCATTTCCTCCCATGAATTGTTATTTAACTGAGATTTGGGACAAAGTGTTAAGACATATGGAAGCTAAATATTGCCTTTATTGTAGATAAAGGCAAATTGGAGGATGGTTTATGTGGGAGTCCAATGAGATTCATGACTGGACTCCAGAAATAAATAGACTGGCTTAGTAAATCATGGCAGTGGAAAAAACAGGCTCTTAATACCCAGTCCCAAGGCGTGGCCTAGGGAATGCATGCTTTGTGCTCTATGCAGACAGGCAGATTCCACAGCAGAAGAGAAAAGAAGTAGGGCCAGGGCAGTCTAGGTTTAATCAGAAGGCAGGAAATTACACAGTAACTGAAACAGGGAAGTTTAATATAAAGAATTATTAAGCAATAATAGTAATTATATAGAGCTCTTTTTATATACTGTTGAGATGGAAAGGGACTCAAGGGTCTCTGGGGCTGAGGCAGTGTACCTAAGGAAGGACCAACTTGGAAGGAGAGGAGTTCATACTTCATGAAAGACCAACTATAGCAGAGAAGTTTGCTGAGTCGCTCAGACCCCAGATATGATTTACACCAGGCAGTGAGATGAGCAGAAGCTGATAGATAGACATGTACAGGGAGTTGGGGTATCACTATGGACACTACTGGAATGTGGAGCTATAGAGGCCTCCCTTTGTAGGTACCTAGCATATATCCATGAAGGGCTTGGGCCAGGACAGCTCCTGGTAGCTGTCAGCTGATAAAGGCCAGGTACTGGCTTGCTAGATGGCTGGGTGCATGAGGTCCCCCAAGTGTGCATTTGTAGGGCTTTAGAAAGGGCATAGGGAGTAGAGCCCTGGCTGGGACACAGACACATTTGTTTGAAGAGCTCGGCTATGATGTCTGTGACTGAGTAAAGAACTAGAGAAAACATGGTGGCCAAATGCTGGAGAAAGCTGTGCCAGAAAGGCACTTTGTACTGGAGAAAACTATGGAACCAAGCAGTAGAGAAGAGAGCCTATTTTCAGGAACTTGGAGAGAGAGCCACACTCGAACCAAGAACTCCTTCCTGCTGCATTGTTTCTCCAGCACTCTCTAATGACGAAACTAAACATCATGCTAGCTGGTGAAAGAAAAAATGTTTAAAAAGAAAGATCTCTTCTCACAGATCGGGCAACAAAGGGTTAATTTGGAGCTAAGCAGCAATAAATTCTCTAATCAGCTATTTTGCTCCACCTTTCCAGGAGAGAAATAAGAGGTAAGGCAAGAAGCCAAGAATATTTAGGGAAAATCTCTCCTCTTGAAAAATGGATTAGTGGGAAAGAAGCATTATTCGCTAACGTTCCCCAGGTTTTGTTCTGTTAACTCAACGGATATGGCCAAAACCCTCTGGAGTCAATAATTTATTAGTATAGCCTTGCTTGCATCTTCGTGAGACCACTGCCCCACTACCAACCCTTGTTACTTGGGGCATCCTTTTGGACTGCTAATAAAAATGTATAATTTGCCTCCAGAAGTCTCTGAATTGGGTCATTCATAGCACATTAGTTTAATTAACCCCAAGGTCTTGCTTTGCCCAAATGCTAACAATCCTGTGACAAAGATTCTTTGCCTGACCAAACTTTAGTCAGATTCTTGAACCATCTCCTAGGTCTATCTGTGCACTTATTATGAAATCTAGATGTAGCAAGAACTCTGCTAAGTCAGTTGAACTAGAACCCTCCACCCTTGACATCTGATCACTCTTGATATCTGATCAGGTTCCTCATCATCTGCTATCCCCCAAGTGATGACAGATCATGCTGGCCTGCCTTCAACAAGAATCCTGTTAGGTTGATTTAGCCAGAACCACCCTTACCCCTGATGTTTCCTCTGAGAATTTTTCATCCACTGACCCTCATCCTGTTCCCTGGCTATAAATCTCCACTTGTCCATGCTGTATTCAGAATTGAGCCTGAGGTCTCTTTCCCCCTATTGATATAGTCCTGAATAAAATGTATTTTTACTATCTTAACTACTGTTCAGCTCTGGTTTTTCACATCAGTCTATAATTTTTTTTCCATCCCAAATTATGCTTAGTTCTACTGTCTAATAAAGCCTATCACAGAGATTCTGCAATAAGGAATAATGAAATACCCAACATAAGAGGTACCAAATTTGAGAAAATTTTCCTTCCATTCATATTTCCTGTTTAAAGTCTAAAAACTAAAACCACTCAAAAGTTAAAGTCCAAAGTAGTGAACATTCAAAAGAGTTGAATCTGAAAACTAATCCTGTTGCTCCTTTGAAATAAAGCCCTATGGCTGAAAAATATTCCATTGTACATACACCATGTCTTTCTATTCCATTCATCCATTGACAGACACTTAAGTTGTTTTCATATCTTGGCTATTGTGAATAATTCTGCAATGAACATGGGAGTGGGGATATCTCTTTGAAATCCTGTTTTCATTTCCTTTGGATATACAGTTGACCCTTGAACAATGCAGGGGTTAGGGGCACAAATTCCCAATGCAGTTGAAAACCAAGTATAATTTTACAGCCAGCCCTCTGGATCTGCGGTTCTGCATCTGAGGATTCAACTAACTATGGATCGTGTAGTACTGTAGTATGTATTTACTGAAAACATCCATATATAAATGGACCCAGGCAGTTCAAACCCATGTTGTTCAGGGTCAACTGTATACCAGAAGTGGGATTGCTGGATTATATGGTAGTTCTATTTTTAATATTTTGAGGAACCTCCAAACTGTTTTCTAGTGTGGCTCCACCAACTTACATTCCCACCAGCGGTGCACAAGGGTTCCCTTTTCTCCACATCTTCACCAACATTAGTTATCTCTTGTCTTTTTGATGACAGCCATTCTAACAGGTGTGAGGGGATAGCTCATGGTTTTGATTTTCATTTCCCTGATGATTAATGATGTTTAGCACCTTTTCATATACCTGTTGGCCATCTGTATATCTTCTATATACAATGGAATATTATTCAGCTACAAAAAAGGAAGGAAATCTCATTTGTGACAAAACTAATGGACCTTGAGGGCATTATGCTAAGTGAAATAAGTCAGACAGAAGACAAATGCCATATGATCTCACCTATATGTGGGAAAAAAAAATCCAAAAACTAAACTCACAGATACAGAGGACAGATTGGTCATTGCCAGAGGTCTGGAGTGAGTGGGGGTGGGTGGGTGAAATGGATGAACGTTATTAAGAGGTACAGACTTCCAGTTAAAAAATAAATAAATCCTGGGGATGTAATGTACAGCATGGTGACTATAGTTAATGATATTGTATTGTATATCTGAAAGTCTCAAAGAAAGTAAATCTTAAAAGTTCTCATCACAATAAAAGAAAAATTGTAACTGTGGTGATGGATTTTAGTGTTATTATGATCATTTCACACTATATACAAATTTCAAATGATTATGTTGCATTCTTGAAATTAATATAATGTTACATATCAATTATAGGGGGAAAAGAGAAAGAACTATGAAAAGCAAATCTGTTAAACTCTTGAAAGAAAATATAGTACAATAGCTTTGATACCATGGAGTAGGAAATAATTCATAAGCAAGATCCCAAATGCAAACATAAAAGAGTAAGGTGATTATATTAAAATTTAAAACTATTGGGCATCCAAAAATATCATAAAGTGAAAAAAGAAGTTGTAGTCTGAGAGTAGATATTTGCAACATGTATAACCGACAAAAGATTAGTATTCAGATTATATACACAATTCATACATAATTATTTGTAAATGCAAAAAAAAAAGTGGGTGAAGGGTATACATGAACAGAAAATCCACAGAAGAGGAAACTAGATAGACAAGAAACATTTGAAAAGAAGCTTATCCTCACAAATAACCAAAGAAATGCCAATTATAGCCACAGTGATCTACCATTCCACAATCAATATGTTTGGGAAAATTAGTGTGAAAACAGGGGTTGGTGAGGATGTGGATCAGTGGGGATTCTCATACATTGCTAAGAGAATATAAATTGGTACAACAATTTTAATGCAATTTGGAAATATTTAATAAATATAGAAATATAGATACCATTTGTCCTAGTATTCCATTCACAAATACACCATGAATCACTTGTGTGAAGAGAGTAAAAAAGCACAGTAGAAGTCATTCCCATTTTATCCAGGGCAGATAATGGAAATATTTGTCAAATCTGAGATCTCATCTCACAGTTCCCTGAGAGATGGAATAGTGTGAATATCAGTACCCAAAAGAGAGAGAGAAAAATCACTGCTTCCAAAGTCTGTGACCTTTCAAGGTCATTTGAGAGCCCTTGGAGATGACGACAAAAAAGAACGGTACAGCGGTTTAAGAAGAATATAACTTTGTCTTTATATTGATGGAAAATGCTGAATTTCAAAATATCTACAAAATTTTTCCCTAACCCAGGGCTTTTTGTTATTGAAAAGAGCCCTGGCCAGAGATCAGGAATCCTGGGGGTTTGTCTTTGTCTTCTATTTATCAGTCATAGGCAACTCACTTGTCATGTCTTGAGGGGGTTTATTCACTTCATTCATTCATTAATTCCTCAGATATTTATTGAGCACCTTCTGTGGTCCAGAAACTGTGCTAAGACTGTGCCTGAGTCTTGCAGCATACATAGGGAGACAGATATCTATCAGTCATAAAAAAATGGAAATTCTCAGCAGTTTTAAGTGTTACAACGAGGATTTATATTGTTTGATGACCAGTAAAAATAGCAGTTTTGCCCTAATCAGGTATCACAGAGGCTACTTGCCTGAGAAACTAACCACTGAGCTGATGAGTCAGAACCAGTCAGGTAAAGTGGGTGGGAAGCTGCTTCTAGCTTGGGGACAGCATATTTACAATTTCTGTAATATAGCTCTTGACCAATTGTACATAGGTTATCCTTTGCCTAGGAATGATCTTTTCTCCCTTCTCTGCCCAATGATGTCACTCTCACCCTTCAAGACTCAGTTTAAATGTTACCTTCTCTGAGAAGCCTCCCCAGACCCAGCTTCAAAATTTGTCACAGGCTCTTCTGTACTCTTGCATATCTTTCACATGCTTCTATTCCACAACATTTATGATTATTTAACCCTATATCTGTTTCCTGTACTACACTATGTGAGCCTCAGGGAGCAAACTGTGTATTCCATATCCATTAGCCAACAGCAGGACCTGATTCAATGATGGGATCAATAAATAACTGAATGAAAAATAGATTTGACATTTTGCACTTCATACTTAGGACATTTGGTAAAGTATATGACTGAGGCTTTTCTAGAAACACATAGCTCCTCAATGGCCTGGGCTATAGTAGATGTTCAACAAATGTCTCTATGGTTGCAAGATGGGAAAAATGTTGCCTGACAGACATACCCTTCCTTTTCACATTTGAGGGATCACTTCACATAGTTTCCGTTCATGACCCAGGTTGTCTATGGAGACTATGCCAAATGAAGGCATTTTGGGTCACAGAATCTGGATTCAAAACCTTCAAGGGCTTGAGGTACTAGAGAGGAAAATCAATTATACTGGAGTTGGCAAGATTTACTCTTCCTGTACTCCATTTCAAGTTTTTCACATTGTATTCTTCCCTACATCTGCCTCTTTTATTATATGCTCTGTCCATATAAAAACCTCCTCTGATGTTAATTTTGCATTCCTACCTGAGATGAAAAAACTCTTTCAATTAGCATTAGTCTCTACCTTCTCTGAACAAATATTATTCTTTTAATCATAGCTTAGACCAATATTGTAGATTTATCATTTTTTAACTTACTGATGTGAGACTACTCATTTAAATACTAGATAATAATTATGATTAACATTTACTCATTGCATACTTATTACCAGGAAAGAGATTTTTTATTGTAGTAAAGTATACATAACACAGCATTTACCATTTTAACAATTTTTAAAATTGAAGTATAGTTGATTTATAATATTGTTTAGTTTCAGGTGTACAGCAAGTGATTCAGTTATACATATATATATTTTCAGATTATTTTTCATTATAGGTTATTACAAGATACTGAATATAATTCCCTGTACTGTAGAGTAAATCTTTGTAATTTATCTATTTTGTGTATAATAGGTTGTATCTGTTAATCCCATACACCCAATTTTTACCCCCCCTCCCTCTCCCCTTTGGTAATCATAAGTTTGTTTTCTATGTCTGTGAGTCTCTTTCTGTTTTGTATATAGACTCATTTGTATTATTTTTTAGATATAAGTGATATAAAGCATTTGTCTTTTCTCTGTCTGACTTACATCAATAACTATAACATTTTCCAGGTCCATCCATGTTGCCTCAAATTGCGATATTTCATTCTTTTTTATGGCTGAGTAATATTCCATTGTATATATATACCACATCTTCTTAGGCCACTTATCTTGTTGATGGGCACTTGGGATATTTTGATGTCTTGGCTATTGTAAACAGTGGTGCTATGAACATTGGGGTGTATGCATCTTTTTGAATTAGAGTTTTCATTTTTCCAGGATATACACGCAGGAGTGGAATTGCTGGATCATATGGTAGCTCTATTTTTAGTTTTTTAAGGAACCTCCATACAGTTTTCCATAGTGGCTGCACCAATTTACATTCCCATCAACAGTGTAGGAGGATTCCCTTTTCTCCATACCCTCTCGAGCATTTATTATTTATAGACCTTACAGATGGCCATTTACAGATGGCCATTCTGACTGGTGTGAGGTGGTACTCATTGTGGTTTTGATTTACATTTTTCTAATAATTAGCGATGCTGAGCATCTTTCCATGTCCCTTTTCATGTGGCCTTTAATTAGGCCATCTGTATGTCTTCTTTAGGGAAATGTCTATTTAAGTCTTCTCTCCATTTTTTGTTTGGGTTGTTTGTTTTCTCAGTATTGGGTTGTATAAGCTCTTTATATAATTTGGATATTAACCCCTTATCAGTCTCATTGTCTGCAAATATTTTCTCCCAGTCCATAGGTTGTCTTTTCATTTTGTTGATAGTTTCCTTTGCTGTGCAAAAGCTTTTAAGTTTGATTAGGTCCCATTTGTTTATTTTGCCTTTATTTCTTTTACTTTGGAAGACTGATCTAAGAAAATATTGCTATGATTTAGGTCAGAGAATGTTTTGCCTATGTTTTCTTCTAGGAGTTTTATGGTATCACATCTTATGTTTAGGTCTTTAAACCATTTTGAGTTTATTTTTATATGTGCTGTGAGGGAGTGTTCTAATTTCACTGATTTACATGTAGCTGTCCAGTTTTCCCAGCACCACTTGTTGAAGAGACTGTCTTTTCTCCATTATATATTGTTGCCTTCTTTGTCATAGATTGACTGTAGGTGTGTGGGTTTATTTCTGGGCTCTCTATTCTGTTCCATTTACCTATGTGTCTCTTTCTGTGCCAGTACCATGCTGTTTTGATTACCATAGTTGAGTAGTATTGTCTGAAGTCTGGAAGGGTTATGCCTTCAGCTTTGTTCTTTTTACCTCAGGATTTCTTTGGCAATTCTGGGTCTTTTGTGGTTCCATATAAATTTTAGAATTATTTGCTCTAGATATGTGAAAAATGTCATGGGTATTTTGATAGGGATCACATTAAATCTGTAGATTGCTTTGGGTAGTATGGCCACTTTAACAATATTAATTTTTCCAATCCAAGAGCATGGGATATTATTTCCATTTCTTTGAATCATCTCTGATTTCCTTTAACAAAGTTTTATAGTTTTCAGTGTATAGGTCTTTCACTTCCTTGATTATGTTTATTCCTAGGTATTTTTTTAATGTGATTTTAAACGGAATTTTTTTTTTTTACTTTCTCTTTCTGATATTTCACTATTAGTGTAAAGAAACGCAACAGATTTCTGTATGTTACTCTTGTGTCCTGCTGCCTAGCTGAATTCATTTACTAGTTCTAGTAGTTTTTGTGTGGAGACTTTAGGGTTCTCTATATAGAGTATCATGTCATCTGCAAATAGTGACAGTTTTACCTCTTCCTTTCTAATTTGGATAACTTTTATTTCTTTTTCTTATCTGATTGCTGTAGCATCCTTGTATTGTTCCTGAATTTAGCAGGAAGGCTTTCAGTTTTCATTGTTGAGTATTATACTTGCTGTGGGTTTTTCGTAAATGGCTTTTATTATATTGAGATATGTTCCCTCTATACCCACTTTAGTGAGAGTTTTTATTGTGAATGGATGTTTAATTTTGTCAAATCCTTTTTCTTTGTCTACTGAGATGATCAGGTGGTTTTTGTCTTTACTTTTGTTAATGCAGTATATCACACTGATTGATTTGCATATGTTGAACCAGCCTTGTGATCATGGAGTGAATCCAACTTGATCATGGTGTATGATCCTTTTTATATATTGTTGGATTCGGTTTACTAATATTTTGTTGAGGATTTTTGCAACTATATTCAACAAAGATATTGGCCTGTAATTTTCTTTTTTGATAGTGCCTTTATCTGGTTTTGGTATCAGGTTGATGGTGGCTTCATAGAATGACTTAGGAGTGTTCCCTCCTCTTCAATCTTTTGGAATAGTTTGAGGATAGGCATAAATTCTTCTTTGTATGTTTGTTTTTGTTGTTGAGTTGTAGGAATTCTTTGTGGATTCTATTGTGGATACTAATATGTGTGTTGCAAATATTTTCTCCAATTCTTTTCTTTTCACTCTCTCTCTCTCTTTTTTTTTTTTTGGCTGTATCAGGTCTTAGTTGCGGCATGTGGGATCTTCATTGTGGCATGTGGGATCTTTTGTTGTGGTGCACGGGCTTGTCTTTAGTTGTGGCATGCAGGCTCTAGAGTGCATGGGTTTAGTTGCCCTGCGGCATGTGGGATCTTAGTTCCTCGACCAGGGATCAAACCTGCATCCTCTGCATTGGAAGGCAGATTCTTAACCACTGGACCACCAAGGAAGTCCCTCTTTTCACCCTCTTGATAGTGACCTTTAATACACAAGTTTTAAATTTTGATTTAGTCCAATTTATCTATTTTTTCTTTTGTTTGCCTGTGCTTTTGGTATCATATCCAATAACCTATCACCAAATCTATTGTCACGAAGCTTTCCCCCTATGTTTTCTTGTAAGAGTTTTATGGTTTTAGGTCTTAAGTTTAGGTCTTTTTTCCATTTTGAGTTAATTTTTGTATATGGTTTTTGGTAAGGGCTCGACTTCATTACAACTTGAGCCAGTTTTCCTAGCAACATCTGTTGAAAAGATTGTCTTTTCCCCATTAAGTGGTCTTGGCACTTTTGTTAAAAATCAGTTGACAATATACACAAAGGTTTGTTTCTGGGGTCGCTATTATATTCTGTTTGCTATTTGTCTGTCCAGTGCTGCACTGTTTTGATTACTGTAGTTTTGTAGTAAGTTTTGAAATCAAGATCAGCAAACCCTCTAACTTTGTTCTCTTTTTCAAGATTTCTTTGGCTGTTCAGGCCACTGAAATTTCATATGAATTTTAGGATACGTTTTTCTATTTCCACTAAAGCACCCCTGGGATTTTGATAGGGATTGTATTTAATCTGTATATCACTTGGAGTGGTACTGTCATCTTAACATTATCATCTTCTATTGATGAACATGAGATGTCTTTCCATTTGTTTATGTTTTCTTTAATTTCTTTCAGAACTATTATGTAGTTTTCACCATACAAACCTTTGATCTCCTTGGTTAATTTATTCCTAAGTAGTTTATTCTTTTTGATGCAAAATAGTTGCAAGTGGAATGGATGCTATTGTAAATGGAATTGTTTTTATAATTTGCACGGGGAGGGGTTTTCTTATTGTTAATGTATAGGAATGAAATTGATTTTTTGCATGTTGATTTTGTATCCAGCAACTTTGCTGAATTCATTTATTAGCTCTAATATTTTTTGTGGAATCCTTAGGGTTTTCTACATAAAAGATTGTGTCAGAGAATAGAGATAATCTTACTTCTTCCTTTCCAATTTAAATGCATTTTCTTTTTCTTGCCTAAGTGGTCTGGGTAGACCTTCCAATACTATGTTGAACAGAAATGGTGAATGCAGACTTCCTTCTCTTGTTGCTGATCTTAAGGGAAAAGTTTTCAGTCTTTCAACATTGTATCATGTTATCTATGGGTTTTTCATATATGGCTTTATCATGTTGAGGAGGCTTCTATTATTAATTTGTTGAGTGTTTTTTTTTATCATGAGTGGGTGTTGGATTTTATTAAATGCAGTGTGTTACATTAATTGATGTGTGCTGAACTATCCTTGAACATGCTGAATCATCCAGGAATACATCCCACTTGGTCATGGTGTATAATCCTTTTCATATGTTGTTGATTTAATATGCTACAGATATATCCTTATGGTTACCATGGGTATTACATATAACATCCTAAATGTTGTAACAATCTAATTTGAATTAATACCAACTTATTTACAGCCACATAACAAAATTCTTCTCCTATACAGTTCTGTTCTCCCTTTGTTATTAATGTCAAAATGTTGCATCTGGGGGCTTCCCTGGTGGCACAGTTGTTGGGAGTCTGCCTGCCAATGCAGGGGACATGGGCTCGCACCCTGGTCTGGGAAGATCCCACATGCCGCAGAGCAACTGGGTCCGAGAGCCACAATTACTGAGCCTGCGCGTCTGGAGCCTGTGCTCCACAACAAGAGAGGCCGCGATAGTGAGAAGCCCGTGCACCGCAATGAAGAGTGGCCCCCGATTGCCACAATTAGAGAAAGCCCTCGCACAGAAACAAAGACCCAACACAGCCATAAATTAATTAATTAATTTAAAAAAATGTTGCATCTGTATACAATGTGTGCCCAATAACATAGATTTGTAAATATTTTTATCTATTTGTCTTGTAAATTCTGTAGAAAATAAAAAGTGGAGTTACAAACCAAAATTATAAAAATATTTGCCCATGTACTTTACTCTACTGCAGTAGAGTTTCTTCATATACTGTATATCTTCAACCTGAAGGACTCCCTTTAGCATTTATCATAGGCCATCTGGCCTCTAAGGTTTTGGTGAGAAATTGAGTGACAGTCTTATTCAGGATCTGTTGTATTCAATGAGTCACTTTTCTCTTGTTGCTTTCAAGTGTCTCTGTCTTTGGCTTTTGAAAATTTGACTACATTATGTCTCAGTCTGGGTCTCTTTGGGTTTATCCTACCTGGGGATTGTTGAGCTTCTTGTAAATTCATGTCTTTTTAAAAATATATTTATTTATTTATGGCTGCATTGGGTCTTCGTTGCTGTGTGTGGGCTTTCTCTAGTTGTGGCAAGTGGGGGCTGCTCTTCATTGTGGTATGCGGGCTTCTCATTGCAGTGGCTTCTCTTGTTGTGGAGCATGGGCTCTTGGCACATGGGCTTCAGTAGCTGTGGCTTGTGGGCTCTAGAGCGCAGGCTCAGTAGTTGTGGCACATGGGCTTAGTTGCTCTGAGGCATGTGGGATCTTCCTGGACCACGGCTTGAACCCGTGTCTCCTTCATTGGCAGGTGGATTCTTAACCACTATGCCACCAGGGAAGTCCCAGATTCATGTCTTTTATCAAATTTTTAAAGTCTGGGGCCACTATTCATTCAAATAACCTCTCTACCCCTTCTCTATCTCTTCTGTTTCTGGGACTCCATAATGCATATTTTGATCTGCTTGTTGGTGTCCAACAAGTCCCTTATGCACTTTTCTTCATTTGGGTTTCTATTTGCCTCTTACACTGAATATAAAATAATATATTATTTAATATATTCAAGTTTGCTGATTTTTTTTTTTGTCTAATCATGTCCACTGTTGATCCCCTCTAGTAAATTTTTCACATCAATTATTGTATATTGTAGCTCCAGAATTTGTTTGGTTCCATTTTATAATTTCTGATTGTTGATATTCTCATTTTATTCATGTGATTTTCCTGGTTTCCTTTAGTTATTTGTCCATATTGTCACTTAGCTCTTTGACCATATTTAAGACAATTGTTTAAAAATCTTTGTCTAGTAAGTCCATGACTGGGCTTCCTCAAGGACAGTTCCTGTCAATTAACTTTGTTCCTTTTCATGAGTCATGTTTCCTGTTTCTTCATGTGCTTTATGTTTTGTATTGTAAATTGGACACTATTAAAAAGTGTTAATTCTGGAAATCAGGTTTTCCCCCTTCCCCAGTTTCAATGTTTTTGATTGTTAAAGGCTGTGGTAATCTGATACTTTTTCTAATTATTTTTGCATAGACTGTTTCTTGCATGCATGATAACTTAAAAGTCATTTTCTGTTTTTTAAAAATATTTATTTAATTATTTGCCTGTGCTGGGTCTTTGTTGTGGCATGTGGGATCTTTAGTTGTGGCATGTGGAATCATTTTTTTTAAGTTGCGGCATGCGGACTCTTAGTTGCAGCATGCGGGGTCTAGTTCCCTGACAAGGGATCAAACCCAGGCCTCCTGCATTGGGAGTGTAGTCTTAACCACTAGACCACCAGGCAAGTCCCTAAAAGCGTTTTTCTTTAGTTCATTTTGTGTATATCTGCTTTTAACTGTTTTGACAGAGATTTTCTTGAATGCCAGAAGCTGAAACAAACAACACACAAACACACACACACAAGAGAACAGCCACCTTCCCTAGTCTTTGCAGGTTGGTTCTGTGCTGGGGCATTCCTTCACCATTTAGCTAGAATTGCTCTGAGCCTAGGTATCACCCCAAGGTGAAATCTTGTCTTCTCAAGATTAAGTAAAACTTCTTGGCATGCTTCTTGTGTGGACATGCATATATCTTTTTTTCCTTTTTTCTTTTTTTTGCTGCACCGTGTGGCATATGGGAACATAGTTCCCTGAACAGGGAGCAAACCCACACCCCCTGCAGTGGAAGCAGAATCTTAACCACTGGATCACCAGGGAAGTCCCTGTGTGGACATGTGTATGTCTTAGTAAAGTCCCCCCTATACACATCTGCTTTTGAATGTCTTAATTTCCCAGAGTTTTACCCTAGCTTTTCCTCCAGGCCATAGCTTGTGTCCCCACCAATATCTCTTGCCCCAGGCATTCCACCTTGAAGGTTTTATGAGCAGTGCATGCTCATTTCCCCACCTGCATTCTGAGTAATGTGAAACAGTAATGTGCCTTGCATCAGTCCTTCAAGTATCCTCAAGATAGGTTAGAACAGAGATACACAATAATTTGCAAACATGGTCTGCTCTGCTCCCTCAAGTTTGAGGAGAAACTGGGTTGCCACCAGGTCAAGACCAAGATCACTGTTGTGCTGGGGAGGGGTGGGGAAAGAGTAAACATGCCACAAAACATTAGTAACATTTTGAAGATGGCTTTTCTTAATTGAGCATTTTCTTGTTTCAAAAAACCTTTGACTGTTTCTCAGAGGTACTACAAAGTTGGTTCAGAAAGCTTCTGGTTTTTTTTTTTGTTGTTGTTGTTTTTCAGTTTCTATGGGAAAACAATAGCTTGGAGCTTCCTAGTTCAACATTTTGGTGACATCATTTGCAGGAACTGTATTTTTCACATATTTCCCATTCCAACAATTTTTATTTTAAAATGAAGAAATTGGGACTTAGGAAGTTTTACAAATTGCCAAAAATTACAGAGTTTGTTAATGGAGTTGGGATTATACTCTTCTAATGAGAAGTGGTTTTGTCTTATTTACCATATATCGGGAGCTCATAGCATCTGACAAGGTGTTTACCTCATATTTAACTGGCTGGGGTAGAATTAAGCAGGAAGGGGACTGTCTTCGCTTGAGCTACTATAACAAAATACCATAGACTGAGTGGCTTAAACAACAGACATTTATTTCTCACAGTTCTAGAGGCTAAGAAGTCCCAATAGCAAAGTGCTGGCAGATTTGGTGAAGGTCCATTTCCTGGGTTGTAGACAGCTGCTGTCTCACTGTGTGCTTGGTGTATACACAAGACATTCCTTATAAGGACAATACTCCCATCGTAAGTGTGCCACCTAATCTAAAACTAATTAATCTCCCTAAGGCCCCATCTCCAAATACCATCACATTGCAGATTAGGGCTTCCACACATGAATTCTGGGCTGGGGTGGAAGGGGAATTTCCTTATTCACCGAAAAAAAATCTTTAATATAACGGTATTAAGCAGCGATGGGCTTCAAATTACTTTGTTCAGAATCCTCATGCTGATGGACATGAATCACAATTTGAACAAATGCAAAGGCATACTATGTTTTGGGACAGAAAGACAGTATTATAAATGTCATTTCTCCCAAAGTAAGTGTATGTATTTAGTGTAATTCCAATTAGAATATCAAAGCGTTTTTGTAATTTGAGAACACTATCTTAATTTATATAGAAAGAAAATTAGATTAGCCAATAAAACTGAAAAACAGGGAGTGAGGGACTAGCTGTAATAGTATCAAAATACAATAAGGCTAATATGTTATCAATTAATATGGTGTTAGTATAGGAATAGAAAAACAGATTAATGAAGCAAGAGAATACAGGTGTTGGTATAAATCAAAATATAAGGCAGTTTAAGTTGAATGAAGAAAAGACCATATGGTTAAAGGATTACATAGCAAAGTTTTAGTTGAGTAGGAAAAGTGTGGTATCAGTAAAGGATTAAGAACAGGTCTTTCCCACTGATTCATCTCTGGAAAAATGACTTTAGATTTGCCTTTCTACCAGTTTCATTGAAGAAAACACCACTGTAAATCTCTCATCTGTAGCCTGTATCTGGATGGGGCGAACTGTTAACCGGCATGTAGACACTGACAGCCTATATAAGTAAGGCATCACAAGTCTTGGGAAACCAAGGCAGTGGCTTCTCCGTGCTTAAATGATTATCATTGTTACAAGTGAGTGTGCCCCATGTGATGGTGGCACACCGTGCAGATGCCCTGGTTGATTATTATAAAATGTGCTGGATGAGAATGTTAATGTTTCCCAGTGCTGAGGTGAACCACTTCCATTTTGATCTTTTCTCCTCTGGGCAGTGCTGAAGCAGTGGAAGCTGTGCTTGCTTAGATAGTTGCGGGACTGTCGATGAACATGCTGTGAAGACATTTTTTTGTCAGGTCAAATCTAATAATAAACTTAATGCCAGGTTAAAGCTTATTCTGCGCTCCCTCTCTCTTTTTTTGATTGCTAGTTCAAATCTGTGATTGCTTCTGGTGGACATGCAGGTATCAGAGCTATGTGACTTGCTGATAAACTGGCTGCTGGATTATTTTAACAAATTGTGCTTGTATAACTGGCAACCCATCTGGAAGAAAAGAAAATGAACCCTCATATATGACATTAAAAATTCAATTCTAGATGGATTAAATATTAATATATTGCAAAAAGGAAACAATTTATAAGAAAACCTAAGAAATAACATATATAATCTAGAGATTAAAATATCTCTATAACCAATCCATAAACTTCCTAATGTCTAATACATGAAGAAGTCTTCAAAACTGACAAAAAGAAAAATAATCCTGTAGGAAAATAGGCTAATATGAAAATTTACAAAGAAGCAAATCTAGGAAAAGGTGAGGTTTATACTCATCAGACAAACATGAATTTTAGTATAATACCACCTATTGCATGGCTGGAGGAAACTTGTCTTTTTGAAAATAACTGATTGCATCTTAAAATAGCACATATCCTTTGATCAAGCAGTCTCTTGCCTATAATCTATCCCCCAGAAATAAAAATAAAAGGTAAGGGCCAATATAAGGGTGTTTACTATAGTGTTGTTTGTGATGGCAAATAACTAGAAACAAGTTGAATTAGTAGGGGGATGGCTGAATAAATTTATAGCACACAGTATCACTGAATACTGTGCAGCAACTGCTTATCTTACTCTATCTGACCATTATAATCATTATTGTTGCTAGGCCTTGGCACTGACCAGCTATAGGCACCAAAAGGTAATCCTCCTTATTTGGTCTGGATTAGAGTTCCTAGTTGCTCTGGTGATTTCAAAGCTGCACCAGCACAAAGGGATAACATTTAAGGAATATGAGAGAATGCTTAATGAGAAATGGAAGAAAAGAGAGGATAATTTAGATTCACATAGATATACATGTATCTTATTTGGATACATTACCTCACAAAGTCAACCTATGGCATTTATAATCTTATCTCAAGACCAACCTTCAAATATGCTAATAATAAGCCATGCAGTGCTATAGTTATAGTAGCATAGTATTATTCTGGGTTTAAAAGAAATTGATATATTTGAAAGCAGCCTAAGGTTTGTGTTACATACTCATTTTTTAATCACTATTCAAAAAGAACACTAAATGCTTTCTATATGTCAAGTTATTGTGGAAAGGAATCAAAAATCCTCATAAAGATTTGCTTTTAATAAAAGAATTCTGTTTAGGTCTGAGATCTCCCTTTTCAGTGCCATTTTCCTGAAGGAAACAAACAAACTAGAGGTGGGGGAAATTGATTGACTGTGGCAGGTTAGAGAAAAAAAATAGTCTGAGTTAAAAACTCAAGCTGAAATGCAAGAGTTGATGTTTTACTCAATGGCATACAAAAAAATGTAAGAGTGACATGTTTTCCTCATTTAAAAAATGTCAAATTTCTAATGCCAATACTGGTTATGTGGACTATTAAAATTTCTGATAAATGTTTCTGAAAAACTAATTATCTCTAACAAGTTTGTGCATGTATTACTAAGTGATATGATCCTTAAATGTATGTGATTCAATCACCTGTTGCAAAATCATGCTATAATCTACTGTGGTCTCAGTAGAGACCACACAGAGATTAATGATATGACATTTGAGAGTAAATTTAAATAACTAGATTTGTTACCATTCCAATTTTTAAAATTCATATTTTATAGTAAAGATATGATTGTAGAAATATCTTCTGTAAAATATCTGCATCTAACTGGGAATGTGAATCCACTATAACATGTACTCCATATAGTTTCCCTACTCCTATCCCTATCTTTTTTAATTTTCAGAAGTTTAAAAGAAACAGCATAAACAACAGAATAAATTCATATACTATTACAATTCAGAATTAACTAATATTTTGTTTTATTTACTTGGAATCTTTATTTCTTTTTAATGAGATAGATATTTAGATACAAAACTGAAGTATCCTTTAACTACCATGTTTGGCCCCATTTCCCTTCTACTGCCTTTCTTTTTAGAGACAACCACTTTTGGGAATTGAGTGTGTATTCTTCCAATCCATTCTTCATAGTTTTACATAAAAATGTTCACCCATAACCAATGCTTTAATACTAGTGTTGGTTACTGTTGATTTAATTCAAATTCATACAGGTATAATTATAATATATTCACTTCGTTTGTTTTCACTCTACATGATTTTCATATCTTTCTCTATTAATACATATAGATTTAATTTGTTAAACTTAACTACTAGAGAATATTATACAGTGTGACTGCATCACATTTTATTCATCCATTTCAAAAGTGACAGACATTTGTTTCCAATATTTTGCTAATATAACTCATGCTGCAATGAACATAAAGGTACAGGACTCCCTGGGTACATGTATCAGTTTCTTCACTATATGTGTGTATACTCAAGAGTGGGTATTCTGGAATCTGTTTTTGAAATTCTTTCCTACCCTGAGGTTTGAAAAAATTCTCCTATAAAATTCTTATATTACTAAGTTTTGCTCTTTGCATTCTAATCTTCACAACACTTTTGGATTTTTAAATAAATACTTTAATGAATAACAACAGCAAAGATCTAATATTTTTCCATATGAAGAGTCAATTACCCTGAGACCATTTTTTAAATCATCCAGATTTTCCTACCAACTTGTGATTACCACCTCTATCAACTGCTAATTCCCCATAAAGATATGCATATGTTTCTGGATATAATATTCTGTCACAATCTTTGTTTTCTATTACTGCATCAAGAGCAAATAATTTTGATGACTATACATGTAGCAAAACATGTAACAAAAAAATGACAATTTTGGGCTTCCCTGGTGGCACAGTGGTTGAGAGTCCGCCTGCCGAGGCAGGGGACATGGGTTCGTGCCCTGGTCTGGGAAGATCCCACATGCTGCACAGCGGCTAGGCCTGTGAGCCATGGCCGTTGAGCCTGCACGTCCGGAGCCTGTGCTCTGCAACGGGAGAGGCCACAACAGTGAGAGGCCCACATACTGAAAAAAAAAAAAAAACAAACAATTTTGTCTCTTAATTTCACATCTTAATACCTCGCATATCTTTGCCTGAATGCATCAAGTAGGCCTTCCGGAACCATGTTGATTAGTGTCCATGACTGGATCCTTACTTTAATGAGAATGCTCCTAAAAGTACAGCAGGAACAATGTTTGTTGTGGGGGTCTTGGGGGTGTAGGTTTTCATGATACTGTGATAGTTATTAAATTCTCAGTATATTACATTTTGAGCTGTTGCTGAAGGATTTTCCACATTCATGTGACTTCACTGTAAAATGAATTTTCTGATATACTGTTTAATACAAATTCTCTTGAAGGTGTTCCCAAATTCAAGGCATTCAGAGTTTTAATGAGTATGAATTCTCTGGTGTCTAATATGATGTGACTTCTGGCTAAAAGCTTTCCCACATTCATTACACTGATAAGGTTTTTCTCCAGTGTGGATTCTCATATGCAGAGCAAGAGTTGAGAACTGAGAGAAGGCTTTCCCACATTCATTACAACCATAGGGCTTCTCACCTGTATGGCTTCTCATATGCACAGTAAGAGATGAGCTTTGACAGAAGGCTTTCCCACATATTTTACATTCATAAGGCTTATCACCTGTATGAATTCTCACATGTACAATGAGAGATGTGATTCGAGAGAAGGCTTTTCCACATTTATTACATTCATAGGGTTTCTCTCCTGTATGAATATTGTGATGTTTAATGAGGTACTGCTTCTGCCTAAAGATTGTTCCACATTCATTACATTTATAGGGTTTCTCTCCAATATGAATTTTCTCATGCTCAGTGAGGTTTGATTTCCCACTGAAGGCTTTTCCACATTCCTTACATATATAAGGTTTCTCTCCTGTATGACTTCTCTGGTGTCTAATGAGGCTTGACTTCTGAATGAAAGCTTTCCCACACCCTTTACATTCATAAGGTTTCTCGCCAGTATGAATTCTTTGATGGATAATGAGGTTTTCCTTCTGGCTAAAGGCTTTTCCACACTCATTACATTTAAAGGGTTTCTTTCCACTATGGATATTCTGATGTTTAACGAGGTATTGCTTCTGGCTGAAGGCTCTTCCACATTGATTACATTCAAATGGTTTCTCTCCTGTATGAATTTTCTCATGCTCAGAGAGATATGATTTTCCATTGAAGGCTTTGCCACATTCCTTACATACATAGGGTTTGTTTCCAATATGATTTCTCTGATGTTTAATAAGGCTTGGCATCTGAATAGAAGCTTTCCCACATTCATAAGTTTTCTCTCCAGTATGATGTTTTTGATGAGTAAGCAAGTTTCCCTTCTGGCTGAAGGCTTTTCCACATTTATTACATTTATATGGTTTCTTTCCTGTATGACTTCTCAAGTGTAGAGTAAGGGATGAGACTCGAGAGAATTCTTTACCACATTCATTACATTCATGTGATTTCTCTCCAGTATGCATTTTCTCATGCTCTATGAGGTTTTGCTTCAGGTTAAATGTTTTTCCACAGTCATTACATTCATAAGGTTTCTCTCCAGCATGAATTTGATCATGCTGAAGGAGATCTGATTCAGGCTGAAGGCTTTCCAACATTCTTATCATGCACAGATACCTTCTCCAACAAGAATTCCTTAGTATCTCTTGACATGTGACATGGATGAAAGCTTTTCCACATTCAGTAAATTCATATGGTTTCTCTCCAATAGTAATTCTCAGCTATCTAACAAAGTTGAATATATGATGAAAAACTTTTCACATTGGTTATCCTGTGATTAGCTGATTACAAATTGGGATGAAATATAGCATCCTCATTATATTCTTAATGGTTCTTGCTTAGACAGCTTCTCTCATATTTAAGTGTAAATTAAATGTTCCAAACTCGTTTAAACTGAGTCCCATACACAGAGGAGTTGTCTTAAAGAATCAATGTCTGTGCTCAGAGGAAATACTTTTCTGCTACCTAGGTTTTCTGAGTTTTTCTTTAGCTGTGCTTTCATGGAGAAGGATGAGACTTAACCCACAAGTCTTTCCTGTTGTGTCTTTATTTACTTATAAATTTCCCAGGCCTTTTCTAAAAAGGAGTACAAAAAAAATCATCATTGAAAAGAGTTAATAACTGTAAAATATTTAATGCCTGGCATGTAGTAAACATTCAATAAAGTAGCTATCATCATCATCAATATCACACTTGTAAATTTTCCCACTATTTTTAATAAAATTTCAAAAATATGCAATTTAAAAATAGACTCTTTATTTCAAACCTAACCTACCAGTATAAAAGAAAGCTCAAATGCAAATAACATCCATGGGTGCATGTAGCTTAAACTGCTTTTAAATGAAACAATGTATACTTTATATATCAGTAAAGTAAGGGAAAACATAAAGAACAGGTGACAAACAGGATGAAAGACGAACACATAACATTTGGAAAGCCTAGGATGAAGGGATAAAAAATAAAATGAATAGGAGTATTAATAAGGGCTATGTGGTTAAATAAGACATTTATTTCTACATTTTCCTGAAACTCCATTAAAATAACAATAGGGGATGAAGGGCATTACTCATAAAATCTAAAAGGTTGAGGAGACAACAGTGAATGAAAGTATTAAGAAATTTTGAAAGGAAAGCAAATAAAGGACTGTAAATTAACAGCAGAACTGAGTGACTTAAATAAAATGCTAGCAGATGAGGATGCTACTTAGAAGCAAGGTAATCTGTGACACAGCTGTCAACAGAAAGGCACTATAACTGGAGACACTGCATGAGAGTGGAAGGTGGGGCTTATAAAATGAAAGGAGCAGCTGATACACCCAATTCTCCTAACTGGAAAGAAATAGTAATTTATTATCCAGACAAAGTACAACTGCGAAACTCCAAATTTAGTGATGACAGGGAAAGTAGATGAGAGTACCATACTGAAAGAAGTGGATGAGTAAAAGTTTATATATAGTATAGGCTCCCAACTTCTTTCTTCTGCTAGACTCTAAGAATGCTGGTAGTTGTTAGATAATGGAAGGGTTCTTGTTTGAAAAAATGAGAAGATCATGAGAACACCTACAGATACTGACATTTGGAGTCATATAAAAGAAAGACTTAGATATCTGACTGAATGCTGCACAGTGAAGCCCACCATTTTACAAGACCCACCCATGGACACAGAGATTACAATAATCTTTCTGGTACCTCAATGTATTAATGTAGAGTTAAAGATCACAAAAATTGGACAAAAGCCATAATGTGAAAGATCAAACAAATAGGAAAAAACAAGGCAAGGAACAGAAGAGCACATACATACAATATATAATTAGTATCACGGAAAGTTAAGAGATTATATAGCAATGAAATATTAACAGGATTCTATAAATAAGTGCTTTTGGAAATAAACAGTATGATGCTAACCTTAAAAATTCAATAGGTTGGGGGGAAAAATACAGAATATCTCCCAGAACAAAAAAATTTAAAAAAAAAAAAGGAAGGAAGGGAGAAAGGAATAAAGAAAGAGAGTAATGACTGGGAAATTAGTAGTTTAGTGGAGGAATCCAGGAGGTTCAAGAGAAAATATGAAGCACCAGAGAAAGGAGTTTTAGAGAAAATATGAAGAAAAATGAATGCAGGAAATTTTCTGAACCCCATCTTTCATATTAGCATGTTGATAATGATTAAATTGATTACATTTAAAATAGGTAAAATAGCTGTATAAAATACAGGAATAAACACCAATAGACACAGTCAAATGAGTTGAAAGTGGCTGTCTATGTGGAACAAAAACTGTGGGTGAGGAAGAATGGAGCAAGCATAGTTATAATCCTATTTGACTTTTAAAAGCCCCTATTTGTTATACTTACAGAGATCTTGAAGACTTGAGCCATTTAACTTGACTCAGTCTATAATTGTATAACTATAGACAGTGCTCTTTTTATCTACTTACAACTGAGTTTCACATGGACTAAACAGCAAAGTACACATATATTTAATGGGAAAGAAAATATGCCAGAAAATAGCCATTTTTACTTCCAAATCTGATTTTGATTATTGCTACTATGGTTTCTTGATACAGAAACTGTCATTGCCATCAAATTCAATTTTCATTTATTTTTCTCCTTTCATTATGCCTGATATACTGGCACCCAAGCCCTTTTCTTGTCAAGAGCCCTCTCCTTGGCCTCTCTCTAAATCCTTTCTTTTATAACTGTTTTCCATCCACTCACTGCAAACCTTGGACATTATCCTGATCTATCTGTCTTAAAATTATATCCTCATTTTCTTATAAATCATTTCAAGAACTGATTAGTAATATGCTGCCACTCATATCAGTGCTATAATTTCCATAACTAGAAAAAAATACCTCAACCCTCACTGCATACCATAAGCAAAAATTCACTCAAAATCAATTATAGACCTCAGCATAAGCATTAAAACTATTAATAAAAAAACTATTAATATAAAAGAAGAAGTGGTAGACTTCATCAAAATTTAAAACTAATTAATGCCCTTCAAAAAACACAGTTAAGGACTTCCCTGGTGGCACAGTGGTTAAGAATCCACCTGCCAATGCAGGGGACAAGGGTTCGAGCCCTAGTCCAGGAAGCTCCCACATGCCATGGAGCAACTAAGCCCGTGCACCACAACTACTGAGCCTGCGTGCCACAACTACTGAAGTCTGCGCACCTAGAGCCTGTTCTCTGCAACGAGAAGCTATCGCATTGAGAAGCCCGCGCACCGTGATGAAGAGTAGCCCCTGCTTGATGCAACTAAAGAAAGCCTGCATACAGCAAGGAAGACCCAATGCAGCCAAAAAATTTTTAATTAATTAAAGAAAAGAAAATAAAAACACAGTTAAGAAAACGAAAAGGAAAGCCATAGACTGGGAGAAACTAATAAAGGGCTTGTATCCAGAATATATAGAACTCTTGAAACACAATAATAAAAAAATAAACAATTTAGTTTTTTAAATGGGAGAAAGACTAGGGTAGACATTTCACAAAATAAAACATTGTGCTCAAGAATGCAGACAAGAAGGATAGAAAACTGGCCTTTCTGCCAATAAGCTTCAATGTATGTCTCAGACATCAAAGCAAAAAATACAAATCTAACAGAGTATATACTTAAGATCCAAGTTGCTCTGGAAGCTACAATATAAGATGGAGATACAGAGATTAGAGAGATTGGGCTAGAAGTGAGAGACAATTTAATAAAAATGAAGTTCAAAGTTGAACAGTGGATAGGATTTTGATAGATGGGTCACTGCACAATCAACGGCAAAGATGCAAAGAATTTCATACTATGAAGGGGGAGGTGAGAGCAGTGCAACTGTTACTATTTAAAGCTAGAATAATAATCATAATCACCAACTGTGCAGTGAAGGGAAGAGGGAGACTGAAAATATTTATTGTAAAATGTATAAAGTATACATCAGTCCTGGTAACAGACAGTAAATAGATATTATCTCAAATCAAAGATGAAGACTAAGAAAATTATGAATATAAAGGCAACCATAAGAAAAAAATATAAACTTTCCAAATTTTCGGGAAAAAAAGACATATATTCAAAACAAAGAAAGATCCTATAGCAAAAGATACAAAAGATAAAAGATGAGGCAGAATTTAAAACAGTTGGGAATTCCCTGGAGGTCCAGTGGTTAGGACTCCGTGCTTTCACTGCCAAGGGCATGGGTTCAATCCCTGGTCAGGGAACTAAGATCCCACAAGCTGTGCCGCATGGCCCCCCCAAAAAAAAAAATTAAAACAGTATATAAAATAAAATCAGAGAATCAATACCAACCATATTGTTCCTGTCAATAAGTGCAACTAGAATAAAACTAACTATTAAAAGAGCTATGATAGGATCATACAGAAAATTCTCAGGCCTCAAACCAGACCTCCAGAATCAAAAAACCTGTGGGTAGGGCCCAGCAATCTGTATTTCACAAGCCCTTCAGGTGATTTTGATTCATGCTAAAGTTTAACAACTGATATAGCAAAACCCCCCTAAACTATATATATACAAGATATGCATGTAAAACAATATATAAGAAATGGTGAAAATAAAGACTAAAGATAAAATAAAGAAGATAATCATGAATATATAAAATACAGAAATCCAAGATTCAAAAACACATTAGCAACTGAGAAGACCACCTCTCTCAACCTAGGAGATCAAATCCATGAAATATGCAAACATATAAAAAATGGAAACATGAAATAAAAATATGCACTTATTTATAATATAGAGCTAACTAGTTTATTCTGCATCTTGAAAATAGGTAGTGAACCATCTTTTAAAATGCTCAGAGAACATTCTCAAAATCAGTCCACATAGTAGGCCTATAAAATCTCAAATATTCCACAAAGTAGAAAAGGACAGATAAAATTCTGACTAAAAAAAAAAAAAGTCATAAATTAGAAAAATGAAAATCTTTCACGTGTAAATTCCAAAATCTACTGGCTTGAACAAACTCTTTGGTCAAAGAGGAAATTAAAATAAATTGTGTAATGTTCAGAATGTTATTCAGAACACAGTGTATATCAGAACCCAGAACCCATAGAACACATTTGAAAATAATGCGTGGAGAAGTTTTAGCATAAATGTTTACATTATTTTTAAAAGAAATAATCATAATAAACATTCCAACTAAGGAATTACAATAAGGAAAAGTAAATAAAAGAAAAACAGAAAAATTAGTAAAGATAAGAAAAGAAATTAATTATTACAAACAAAAATAGAAGTAATAATAGGTTCATGAGTTGATTCTTAGGGAAAAACTAAAAGGGAATAAAAGCAAAATTACAAAAATAAAAAATGATTATTTGGGAATAAGGATTGTAGAGATTATTTTGCTCAACCCTGTGCAAATAAACTTGAAAACCTAGCAAATATAACCTCTGAAAACTGAGACCAGAAAAGACAGAAAATCTAAACCGAAAAATAAACATAGGAAAAAAAGAGATAATCATTCAGACATTTTATCACCCCAAAGTCCCAGGTATACATGGCTTAAGATGTGAATTTTACTAAACTTTTAACAAAGTACAGTAATACTATATATTTAAAATTTTCCAATTCTTAAATTCATTAAATTTGCAAAAGCATGATTCTCAACAGATCAGGACTAAGTTCTGTATTACTAATAAGCCAAAAGAAAACACAGAAATTATATCCCCTTGGTAATTAAAGCCCCTTGTATTTTTACAGGGATTATATCAACATCCTTCACACATACTTATCAAAACTGAATTTTTTTTTTTTTTTTTTAAAACTGAATTTTTTTAATACATCTTTAATGGAGTATAATTGCTTCACAATGCTGTTACTTTCTGTTGCACAACAAAGTGAATCAGCCATATGCATACATATATCCCCCAATCCCCTCGCTCATGAGCCTCCCTCCCACCCTCCTAAAACTGAATTTTTTATACTGTGAAATGACAGTCCTGAACTGAACTAGGCAACATTGTCTGAATACCAGGCAAAATGGTCCTTTCAACAGCATTTATCTTGTGGTTTAAAAAGTATTTTCAAAGTATAAATCAAAATGCTCTAATGCCAAGCAAACTAACTGTGCTATAATGCCTGGGTTGAGTTGTTGCAACAGAGATCCTATGGCTTACAAAGCCTAAAAACTTACTACCTGGCCCTTTACAAAATAATTTATTGACCCCCACCCCCCCACACACACCCTAGAGTGGTGATTCCTCTCTCCTCTACCAGGCTGGAACAAGGATGCATTGCTGATCCAGCTTCAACCACAACTAAATGATAAAGAGACACCTGGAAGAAATCTGGATCTTAAAGTACCACAAAGACCAAAGCTACCACGCAAATTTTGACTACCCACCACATAACTGATATGTGACCAAGAAATGAATTCCTACATTCCTTAAACCAGCACATTTTGGGGTTTATTATACTCACTTAGCTTTACCATGATTGATAACAATTTTCAGTCCAGTTTCATTGCTTTACGTATCACGTATCTGCAGATGCCAACTCAGCTCAGGCATTGTAGCTTGAAAGTAGTCTCAGACCCTAAGAGAATGAATGAACTTTTTACAAAAACACATAGCAGGGTATAGTTGCCAACCTCTGCTCTTAACAGGTCACCATTTAAACAGAATACATTGAGTTTGCTTAACATTTGAGCATTTTGATATATGTTACAACTCTTCTCAACATAGCAATCACAGTAATCTTGTCACAGTCAAATCATGTCACTGCTCTGCCTGAAAGTCTCCTTGTATACTCATAAAACATTTAGAAGCATACAATGTTAATAATTGCTGCTTCCAGGGAGCAGAAATGGAGAACTGAGAGCCAGGAATAAGGAGACATATCTATTCTTTTAATTTCTATCAAGTATATGTATTAGAGTTTAAAAATAATAGTACTATTTCTCTTTAAAAGTAACAGGGAATTGAACTAGTAGGAAGCCAGCACTTATTTCCAAGCCTGCATCATTGTAAAAAGCAGGAGGTGGAGAAGAGTTATACTATGATATCTGGAGGTAAGAAGACAATAAGGAATAAGGATAAGGGGGTAAAATTCAACTCTGAGGTATATAACGATAGAAGGAGGGAGAAATGATAGTTAAATTTTAAAGAAATGAATCTACGTGCTAGTTTTTGAAAGATTACAGATCTATAATCCTTGGCAAGAAGGACTGAATGAAGGAAAGGAGTCTAGGCATATAGGGAGAAGTAAAAAATGGAGAATGTTAGTGAGAGGGAGAAGCACGAAATTTAGGCTGTAGAAGTCATAAAATTGAGACAGCAAATGAGGTAGAGAGGCTGGCGTCCAGTTAGAGAGGCACCCAGTCCTCCAGAATCTGAGAAAAGAGCACCAATCCAGGAAGAACAGGTGGAAATGTTACCTAGGTATCTAAAGAATTCCTAGCAATTTTCACTCCAAAGGATGGGGGCTGATAAGAAAATCTCCTCAAAAAAAGTTTCAGGGAATTCCCTGGTGGCGCAGTGGCTGAGAGTATGCCTGCCGATGTAGGGGACACGAGTTCGTGCCCCGGTTTGGGAAGATCCCACATGCCGCGGAGCGGCTGGGCCCATGAGCCATGGCCGCTGAGCCTGCGCGTCCGGAGCTTGTGCTCCGCAACGGGAGAGGCCACAACAGTGAGAGGCCCGCGTACCACAAAGAAAAAAAAAAAAAGTTTCAGATGTTGTAAACTCACTGAATAACTGTAATGAGCTTTTATTCCATTCATACCTGCTGAGTTCTTCCTAACTCACCTGGAGAACACCTCCTTTACATTTCTTCCTCAATCATCCATTGCTCTTCTTGTTTGAACTGGTGACTTTAAAATTCGAAATACTAACATAGGACTTGGATGTTACTGCTGAAGGTCAAAGCAGCATCCCAGAATTCAGGCTGAGCCCTTAGACCCTCAAAGGAGTTGAAGGATAAGGAAAGTGCAGCTCCTGGGGATACAAAAGGAAGCTGGCTTGTGAAAAAGAACAAAGTAACGCTGACCCTTTGGCTTAAAAACTGGAGCACATACATACATGTGAGCACATGGAAAAAGGAGTATTTGTAGTTTGCATCTCAGGCCAAACTCATTATGCCATTTAAAGGCTCCATACATTTCAAAAAATGGGAAACAGAAGCTATCGTATTTTCAGAATTTAGGTTATACAGAGAAACTACAAGACTGAGTTGCTAGGGTTCTCTAGAATCACAACCTGTATGGGTACCTTTGAGCAGGTGTCACTTGTAGCCTTGCTCCTGATTGAACAGTCACAGTCACACTTTTGAGTATCATAATGACACTTTTCTCATTAAGTGTGAAGTCGCCAACCTTGAGTGATATGGATAAAATATAAAGGGAATGACTCTGAAATAAGTCATGAATCAGAGCTCTTAAAGTTTTTAGAAGCCTAATATTTTACTTAGGTTATGTTACTCTAGGAGAAATTAAATATTTTAAGGGTCCTATAATTATATGGTCATTCAATTCATTGGTTCAGCAAACATATATATATTTCTCACTTATTATGTGTATTGAAAACACCATCGTCTCCAATTTGTAATGAGGTATGATAGCGAAAAGGATCATACTTCCTCACAAGCTTGATCCAATGTAGTATGCTTAGAATCTGCCTGGACAGTGCTATTAATTGATGAAAACAGGTAATACAGAAGTGGGAAAGGATGGAGGCAAACTGCAGGAGGAAAGACATAAGTATGACATTCTGGACATAAAGAGTTTGAAGTTCCTATGCAACCTCCAGATAGTGCTGTCTATTAGGCAGTTGGATATATGCATGAGGAGCTCAGGACAAGCCTCAAAGAGGAACGATCATTTGTTAGTCCTGTGTCAGGTGAAGCCACAGCAGTGGAATTTTGTTGCTCATAGAGTTCTTAGAGGTGAAAAATAATGATCGAAGTCAGAAACTTAAGAACACTAATATTTAAGGGAAAAACAGAAACGTTAAGTCACTAATGGAGGGTTTTTCTTTTTTTTCTTTTTCAGGGTGGGGGGGGTTGTTGTTCCTTGGTTTTGACCGGAATTATAAAAATGAGAGAAGTATTATGGAAATCAAGGAAACGTTCAAGATCGAGGCAGTGATAAACACCTGAAAAGGAATGGAGTGAACACAGAAATCTAATTCCTCCATCCCAATTAAAAATGGAAGTGTACAAAACATGCAAGCAAAAATGTGATTCTTATCCGTGCCCTAGCTGCTGCATCCCCTCACAGCTATTTTTATTTTCTGTGTAACTACAAATATACATTCCTATCCCCACTTACTAAAAAAAGTAGTGTATTACACCAAATATACACTTTACTTCCTTCATGTAACAAAATACATTGCAGACTTTTAAAATCTATCTAACATATTGTGTATATTTCCATTTGCTCAAGTCTTCTTTTGGGTCTTTCATTAACATTTAAAAATAATCTTCATAAAGGTTTTATACATTTACTGTTTATCCCTAGGTGTTTTATCTGACTTGTTGCTATTGTAAATAAAGTAGTCTTCTTTATAACTATTACTGATTATTTTCTGTATGTATCAAAGCTATTATTTCTATACATGAATTTTTGTGCTGTGGTACTTTTCTTTTTCGTTTTATTGAAAAATATGTTAAGTGTGATAAAATACTGGAAGAAATTCTCTTTGTAGATAAAAGAAAATTTTGTTTCTTTACATTTATAAAGGCCATTTCGTTTGGGGAAAACCTGGTCAAATTAGGAGTCAGACTGCCATGCTCACTGACAAACCAAGGAATCTTAAATCCGTTACTTGATTTCTGCACCAAAGACAGGACAACTTGCTTCCCAATTCCGTCTGTGCTGTGTGCACTAGTGGAAACTACCTCTTAAAGCTATTCCTTAGTCCAGAACTTCTCAAAGCAGCCTTACCAAAATTCCTTCAAAGAATTAAGAAAATTCAATACCTACAGGGAGTCTAGACAACCAATAACAAGTTTCCCGGAAATCTTTCCTCTTTAAAAAAAAAAAAAAAAAAAGAATGCTGATTTTGTTTTTTACTCCACAATGAGTCTGCTTTTAGCCTTTTCCCTTTCTCATCTTTCACAGATACGGATGCTCCAGAGAGATGCATCCTTATCATTATTTTAGAAACTAGAAAAGTGAGGTTTACATGGTACTACCCCACTAAGTTCACAATGCCACCCAAACTCACAAACCTGGAACCATACAGGTTGCAACTCTACAACCCTCTCACATTCCCTCACAACCTTTGTCACCCACCGGAGAACCCGCCCGTTTCCTTCTGTACCCCTGCCCCCATCCACAGAAGCTTTGAACACTGCACGTCACAGGAGGCGATTCCTCCCCTTCAGTTTCCCCAGCCCGGTAGTAGGCTCCACAAAACCTCCCTTGCAGCCTCCCCGACCGGATTCTAAACCCAGAAACCCAGGTCCCGCAACAAGATCTGCGCTTCGCAGAGCCAAAACCAAACTCACCAGCAGACAAAGACGACGAAGGCGAGCCGGAAAGCCTGCGCCTGCGCACTCCAGGCTGGCGAGCATTCCCAGAGGTCTCCTGGGTTCCACCAAGCCTGGGCTCAGTACCGGGCAGAAGCAGTTGATGTTGGCCGGTTGTCCATTTTTTTTTTGACTGTGGACTACATTTCCCAGAAGTTTCCGTGGTTCGAGTCGGCTTTTCGAGTCAGCTTTCGTGCTTTCTCAGCTCCACCATAGTTTGTGGGACTGTCTACCTGGTTGGGGGAGTAGTGTACGTAGGCCGAGCCTCAGGACTTAGGTAACACTCTACCTTTGCTAACTACCTCTGGAAGAGGGCAGTGGTGTGCCCTGGGTTATAATAAGCTCAGTTGAAGCACGCCAGGGTGACTCCAACTAGGAGCCACGGTGCAAGGCTACGCCAGGAGCGCCAGAAGACTCCGGGGCGCGATTCGAGGCTGGGGTGGAGTAGGGGTGAGGCAGGGAGTGATTGTGGGGATCTCTGGCAGGGCTCAAGCCCAGCGCCATCTTGTCCCTCGCGAGTGCGGCTCTGAACTACATTTCCCAGAGGCCGCCGCGTTCTCCGGCCGGCGGCTCTGAGCAGAGCTGTACGCGAGCCGGGTGTTAGTCTCTGAACTGTTGGCTGACGCCGCGCACGGCAGATTGGAGGTGAAACGTCCAGAGCTCGGGGCGGGGGTGGAGACTGAGTATTAAGTCTGTTCAGGCGGAACGGACGGGGTTGGGGAGGGGAGTGTCGGTTACGAAATTGTGTGTGGCTATGTGTCCCAGTGATGTGTGTGTTATTCTGACTGTGTGTGATACCGTGTGTGTGTAGCTTTCTGTGGATGAATCTCCGTGGTATGATTGTTAATATGTGGCCGTGTGTAATACTGTGTGCTGGTGTGGGCTACCTGTGACTGTGTGCCCCTGTGGTGGGTGTGTGGATTGTTTCTGTGGGATCGTGTATTCCTCTTCTGTGCAGGCATAGGGAGCTTTGTTATTGTGCCTCTGTGACTGCGCCCTAGTGGGGATTGTGACTGTGTAGCACTCTGTGCGGAAGGAAGGGGGAGTCTGAGACTGAGGCTGTTAACTTTGTGTCTACTGGTGGGTGTGTGACTATGCAGCACTGGATGTGTGAATTTGGGGAGACTGTGTCAGTTACTGTGTCACATGTAGTCATGTATGAGACACAGGATGGCTCTGCCCCTGTAAAAATCCTGATTATTCTGTATGACGTTGAGGTTGAGATGGAAGCCCGGGTCTCCTCTGATAGCCTTCCCCTGGTCAGGGAGGGGCAAGTGAGCAAGGTGACCTTGTCATCTGGACCTCAAGAAAGGTTTGTTGTCTCCTTGCCCCATCTCTGTTAGCGGGCTCAATGGGTCTGTCCCTTGTGGTGCATAGCCAGTGCACACATCAAGTACTTTTGAGTAAAGCAGAGGCATTTATTACTTGTGACAAGTAAGGAGACAGAGAGCTAGCTCTCAAAGTACTGTCTCTCCAAAGCTGGACGGGGAAGTTTTAAACCTGGGGGGCATGCATAGTCCTGAAAGGGCAGGCATGGTAAAGAGATAGAGGTTACTCTAGGTTACCAAAAACTGCAAGCAAACAGGTGTTTTGGTTGTTTGTTTGCACTCTAACCTTTTTGAAACATCTGGCTTTGGAGCTTTCTGCAATTTAACAGTTTCTGCAAAACAAAGCACACTTTGGTGTGCTTTAACCCCATCCTTTCCCTACTGCTGCTTAGCTAACATATCCTTCTCCAAGAGAGACCTCCAAGGAGGAGAAAATAATGGTTGTGACATCTAAAAGTCGTACATAAGGTGGCTTGGTATTTTCTCTTTGTTTGTAAAATGCTTTATTTTTTCAGGAGGTGATTTTTTTTCTTTCTTGGCTAACTCCTAACAAAGACCCATGAAGTAAACTGGAACCTACTGTTTCTCTTTGGAAATATCTTCCTTGCATTTGTAATTTAAAAAATTAATATGTATTCTGAGTATTCTGATTTTACATATGTACATATATGTAACCATGTAGATACATATATGTACACACGTATATATATACACATGTGTATACATATATATTTTTTAAATACTTTCATTTAAATGATGTTGTAACTTCCCACATAATTGAAAGTTATTTGAGAATATTTTTAATATTGGACAGTGTTGTTTTTTCATGTGTGACTAACCCAGTATCCATTCTCTCCTTTATTGCTATAAAAATCCGGATTTTTGTTTGAAGGGGCAGTGTGCTCAGCTTAACAAAAAACAAATAGGAAGGGAATTCCCTGGTGGTCCAGTGGTTAGGACTCCCACGCTTCCACTGCAGGGGGTATGGGTTCGATCCGTGGTCAGGGAACTAAGATCCTGCAAGCTGCACAGCATGGCCAAAAACAAACAAACAAAACACATGTTTTAGTTTCCCTTATAGTTGTAAACAAAAGCTGTTAGATTGGATTTCTTAGTTCTTTAAAGGGGTGGGGATGGGGCAGGCTCAGTATGTATGTATTCTTTTGGCCTTCCTCCTTTCTCCTTCCTGCCTGGAAAGTGGATATAGAGCTGCATATGGAGCAGCCATCTTATAACCATGTACTTACTAGGAAAGGAAGCATAAGAAAATTTACCGTATTATATTAAATGAAAATAGAGGATTTTAAATGGTATATATTGTATGAAAGTTTTTGGTAAACAAAACAAATTTACCTATAGGTGCATGAAATGTATAGTAGCATTTTAATTCTTTTCATTTTAATGTGGACTGAAAAACACACGTGAGAACTGTGAGTTTCAGTTTTATTTGGGGACTTACTGAGCACTATACCTTGGGAGACAACCTCTCAAATAGCTCTGAGAAATTACCCTGAAGAGGTGAAGGGGTACACGCAGTTAAGGATACATCTCGGTAGAAGGTTACTGCCAGTCATGAGGAACAAATATCTCAAGTAATGATTTTAGTGCTTTTCTAAGTTTGGGAAGATGCAAGAATCCAAGTTCATTTAAAAATTCTCCTGAAATAATTCTAACTATCTAAAGGCCCATTTTTGCAGAGCACAGAGTGACTCATCCTGAATTCCTTTCAGGATGTAAGTCAGTGACTATAGTGGCTAATGGCTTGATTCTTGTAGAACTGGATGGTGTACAACATTTTTTGTTTTACAGTTTCCCCCTTTTGGTCATAAGTTCAACCAAGGTTTGGGAGGCATTTTGTGACCAATTTGTCCCATGGTGCTAGGAAGGCTCATTCCTAGGTATGGCGAGGATTTCATTGATGGGCCGCTCAGTGTGCTGTTACTGGACTAGGCATTGTTAATGGTAGTCATAAAAGTTTCTGTACCATCTGTCTTACTAGTCTGTTATGGTCTAGGAAATGATTCCCTCTTGCTGCTTCTTCCCATATCTAGGGTTACACTACTACAATCATTTTGACCTTATATGTATATGTAAAACTATATTTAGTTAATTGTTTCAGGTTGCTTAGTCATCATTATCTTTATTGGAGGCTCAGTCACATTTGGTAATGCAAAAAACAATAATTTTATAAAATATGCAGAATATAAGTAATACAGCTAGTAGCATTGATAAGATCATAAGTAAGAATTTAAACCAAGAGCTTCCATTAGGTGTGGCCCAGTATATCCCCAGTCATCTGACCCAGTGTGTTCCTTACCAATCGCTATCTTTAACGGTAATGATATATAAGCATTGTTCATAAGGCACTCAGCCCAATTTCCTAGTGTTATTAGGCTGGTTATCTGTAGTATGATTTAATTGTTCCCAGCAAACAAATTGTTCCCTTAAACTTAAACAACAACCATAGCCTGGTATTAGCCATATAAAACCATCCCATGACTGAGGGAGGGTCCCTCCTAATAATCAGGAGTATATATTCTTTCACTGAAATTAGCTCATTTCTCTGAGCTTGAGTAACTTTAAAATTCATATTTATGTCCAGGGTCAGAGCAAGTATGATTGGTTGGCCAACTGAGGGGGTCCCATCTAGTAATATCAATAGTGGCCCGAAGAGAACTATAACTTCTTTCTTCTATAATAAATTTCCTAAGGACTATCCAATCATTGCCTTGGAGAGGAGAAATCCCCCAAGGTAACCCAAAAGTACTGGACATAAGTAATTGACCATAAGCCCAACAACAGGATTAAGTTTTAAACTCTGTGTAGAATTTTGCCTGTAATTGAAAACATTTGATTCATATGCAGAAGTCCAAGAGATCAAGAGAACACTATAAATAATCATACAAGTCAGGTCTAGCATCTTGGGATAGCTATTTCTGATGTTGTCTTCTTGTCCTGGTGTGCCATTTCCTCTCTGTTTGAGCATTGTTTTAAGGTGAGTTTGAGGTCAGCAGTCCTCTATATAGACCAGTACAGTGTAGGGGCCCATTTTAAGTGGGAAATATGATTCTAACAGTGAATTTCTTCACTTTTGCTGCACATCAACTAGTTTAAGGGTCCTTTCATCTAGGTTGGAGACAGTCCTTTAAATCAGGGGTTCCCAACTCCTGGGCTGCGGACCTGTACTGGTCCGTGGCCTGTTAGGAACCGGGCCGCACAGCAGGAGGTGAGCGGCTGGCGGGTGAGTAAAGCTTCATCTGCTGCTCCCCATTGCTCCCCACTGCTCTCATTACTGCCTGAACCATCCCCCTCCCCGCTTCCACCCCATCCGTGGAAAAACTGTCTTCCACAAAACCAGTGCCTGGTGCCAAAAGGGTTAGGGACTGCTGCTTTAAATGATGTTTCTTCATATGTATATAATCTCCTGGTTGTAGGTCACAGGGCATCTGATCTTCATCTAAAGATAGACTACTGTGATAAGCTTCAGAAACAAACCTAGAATGTCTTTTAATAATTCAATTAAACTTCTGTAATAACACAACGTAGTAACAAGGAGTCATCCAGGAAGTGAGTCTTAGGTAGTAAACACAAACCCTCAGAAGCAATTAACAACACTAGAACTTAACATACATAAAGTAATATCACTAAACCATAATTTTTCTCTCTAAAATTATCCTGATTTCTACCAAAGATAGTCAAATTAAGACTAATTGTTTGCAAAATAAGTTTGGTTTCAATAAACTTAGCCTGATTATTCACATAAGTGTAATTTATCCTACAGGCTCTTTTAAATTGGCTGTGCTGGAACTTTTTATAAGGAATCTCAGATTGAACTTTTAAAAGGCCTCTTAAGGCCAGGAAAGCCCTGCCAAGGACTTGCCACCTGTGATGGGTATAGATTTGGATGAATTCCTCCCTTCTCAAGGTCCCCAAAATAACTCAAAATTCCTGTACCGTCAGGAAGTGGCCTTCCTTATTTACCTGGTAAGGCTGCTGGGAACCTAGGAGTTTCCAATTTCTGGAGGGATCAGGTAGAAAAGATAAATGTTTCTACTCTGCTTACAAAAGTATAGTTTACCAAATTGCTGTCAGTTATAATTAGCTTAAGGGGGAGGGTTTCCTTATATCTGGAAAACAAAGATTAAAAACCAGTAATATTTCAGACAAAAAAGTCATAAAAACTATTATTCAGCCCTATGTAGCTAAGTCTTGTTGATCTTGCTCTTTTTTAACAGTTTTATGAAGCCATAAGGGTTTCCATTAGAATTCTTTAATTTCTTACCCAGTTCAGTGGTATGATGTAAAAATTATCAGAAACCTGTACGGGTCAAAAGGTCCTTTCTATGAATCTTCTTGAAGATGAAGCATTTTTATAAAAGCATCAGAGTACAATAACTGCCTATAAATGACAAAAGACTTAAAAACGCATGGTCAAAGATCTGATTACAATGCAGTTGGCAAAGAAACTTGGTTACTTCTGTAACATAGAACAATTAAAGATAACAACTAGAGTTATGACTGATAACATTATACTAGAACATACCAGACTTTTAGGAATTCCATGTAATTTCTAGAATAGCTGTATTAATAACATTTATCCATACAGTATATCCTAAGAGGGTTTATCACCATTCATTTGATAATGCTTCCCATGTTCTTTAATATACCAAATAAGCCTAATTAGTTTAATATCTTTCTCTGATAAGGAGAGAAAACAAATCTCTTGAGATGTTCCAGGGGACCTCTGGAAAATGTCAAGTTTATTTCAGGTCAATAACACTTCATTTAGAAGTTGATTTTTGGAAAGTTTGTCAAAAACATCAAATAGGATTATAGGTGCTGTGAAACAATACTTTTTCACTTAACTAAAGTGACAATAAAAGATTTCAAAGGCAAATACAGATAGTTACAACAGATTACTTAAAAGGTAAAGAAACTTTTATAATCTGTTATTAAGCAGATCATTATTCCAGGAAAACTTTGTCCTCTTAACAGAGAGGGAAACAAATTCTAGTTTTGCACCACCTTACCTTTAATATTAAAATTCATTTACTCAATTAAATTTATTCTAATCTTAGTCCTGATCACACATTAAACTCTTTGCCCAGGGTTTCTTTTCCATTACTTTCTATAATTTCCTTTTTATCTCCAGATTTTGTCCATTTCTCTTCTATCTGACCTCTCTTTCAGACAAAATTTCTTTTCCCTTAACAAAATGTATTTCAATACCTTCTTTTTCCTTGCATACAAGGATGTTTCCTAATTAACTTTTTAAAAATTTATTTTTGGCTGTTGGGTCTTCGTTGCTGCGTGTGGGCTTTCTCTAGTTGCGGCGAGTGGGGGCAACTCTTTGGTGCGGTGTGCGGGCTTCTCATTGCGGTGGCTTCTCTTGTTGCAGAGCACGGGCTCTAGGCGCATGGGCTTCAGTAGTTGCAGCACATGGGCTCAGTAGTTGTGGCATGTGGGCTGTAGAGCGCAGGCTCAGTAGTTGTGGCTCATGGGCTTAGTTGCTCCATGGCATGTGGGATCTTCCCGGACCAGGGTTCGAACCCATGTCCCCTGCATTGGCAGGAGGATTCTTAACCACTGTGCCACCAGGGAAGCCCCAGAAGTTTTAAATTTTAATGACATCTGACTTATCAAGTTTTATTTTTCAGGGACCATACTTTTGGTGTTTCTAGGAAAAATCATTACCAAACTCAAAGTCACCTAGATTTTCTCCCATGTTATCTTCTAGAAGTTTTTGTGTTTTTGTTTTTGTTTTTTTTAGTTTTACACTGTAAAGTTAGGCCCATGATTTATTTTGAATTTTTTTTTAAGTCATAAAGCCTGGTCCAGATGCATTTTCTTAATGTGGCTATCAAGTTGTTCTAGCAGTATTTGTTGATTGTTAAATTTCTCCGTTGATTTGTCTTTGCTGTCTTGTCAAAAATCAGTTGGCTCTATTAGTTTGGATCTATTTCTGAGCTCTCTATTATATTCCATTTATCTACTTGTCTGTTCTTTTGCCAGTACACACTGTCTTGATTACCGTGTCTTTATAGTAAATCTTGAAGTTGATAGTGTTAGTCCTCCAACTTCTTCATCTTCAGTATTGTTTGACTATTCTGGATCCTTTGTCTTTTCATATAATCTTTAGAATCAGTTTGTCAATATCTACAAAATAACTTGTAATTTTAGTATAGCATTGACTCTATAGGTCAAGTTTGGAATACCTGTCATATTAACAATATTGGGTTATGAACATAGAATTTTTTTAATATTTATGAACTTAGAATATTAATTTATTTAGTTCTTTGATTTCTTTCATCAGCGTTTTCTAGTTCTTCTCATATATCTCTTGTACATATTTTGTTAGATTTATTCCTCAGTACTTTTTTGGTTCTAATGTAAATAATTATGTGTTTTTAATTTCAAATTCCTATTTTTCATTGCTGGTGTATAGGAAAGTACTTGACTTTTGTACATTAACATTATGTTTTGCAACCTTGGCTATAATCACTTATTAGTCCCATGAGTTTTTTGAGCATCCTTCAGGATTTTTACACATTCAACCATGTCATCTGCAGATAGCTTTATTTCTTACTTCCCAATCTGTATACGGTTTCTTTTTCTTGTTGCATTGGATAAGACTTCCAGTACAATACTGAATGAGTGGTGAGAGCAGATATCCTTCCCTTGTTCCTGCTTTTAGAGGGAAAGCCTTTATTTCCTCACCATTAAATATGATGTTACCTGTTAGTTTTTGGTAGATGTTCTTATCAAATTGAAGAAGTTTCCTCTATTTCCAGTTTCCTGAGAGGGTTTTAATAATGAATGAGTATGGAATCTTTTCATATGCTTTTTCTGCATCTATTGATATGATCATATGATTTTTCTTCTTTAGCCTGTTGATATGATAAATTACTTGATTTTGAAATGTTGAGCCAGTCTTGCATGCATGGGAGAAATCCCACTTGACTGTGGTATGTAATTACTTTTCTACATTTGTTGGATTTGATTTTCTAATAATTTGTTGAGGATGTTTGCTTTTATATTCATGAGAGATATTGGTATGTAATTTTCCTTCCTTACAATGTCTTTATCTGATTTTGGTATTAGGGTAATGACAACCTCATAGAATGAGTTAGGACATCATTCTATTTTCTGGAATAGATCACAGATAATTAGTATTTCTACCTTAGACATTTGGTAGAATTCACCAGTGAAATCATCTGTGCCTGATGCTTTCTGTTTTGAAGGTTGTTATTCATTTCCTCTAACAAATATGGACATATTCAGATTATCCATTTTTTTTGTGTGTCTTTTGGTAGATTTTGTCTTTTTTGGGATTTGTTTTGTAAGTCATCTAATTTGCTGGGATACAGGTATTCATAGCATTTCCTTATTATACTTTATATTTCTGTGAGGTTGGTAGTTAAGCCCTCTTTTTCATTCTGGATTTTAGTACCTTCTCCCTTTTTATTTTCATGGTGGTTTTAGCCAAATATTTGTCATTTTGTTGATCTTTTACTTGATTAAAAATTTTTTTTTGACTGTGCCATGCGGCATGTGGGATCTTAGTTCCCCAGCCAGGGATCAAACCCACGCCCCTTGCACAGAGTCTAAACCACTGGATCACCAGGGAAGTCCCTTGTTGATCTTTTAAAGAAACAAATTTTGGTTTCATTTATATATTTTTTCTATTATCTCTTCCATTTATTTGTCATCTATTCCTTATTATTTCCTTCCTCTTCTTGTTTTAGGTTTTCCCCCCTAGCTTCTTAAGCTGCAAAATTAGGTTACTGATTTGAGATTTCTTTTTCTTTTTTAAAATATAAGCATTTACAGCTATAAATTTACCTCTGTGTGCTGCTTTATATGCATCTCATTAGGTTCATTTTCATCTGAAAATATTTTTCTAATTTTCCTTATTTTTTGTTTGACCCTTAGGGTTAATTAGTAATGTGTTTAATTTCCAAATATCTGTGAATTTTTCAAATTTCTTGGATTTCTAATTTAATATCATGTGACTGAAGGATATACTTTGTATGACTTTAATCCTTTTAAATTTATTAAGATTTGTTTCATGTCTCAGTGTGTTTTATCCTGGAGAATGTTTTATATGTATATGCTTGAGAACAATGTGTATTTTGCTCTTATGGGGTGGAGTTTCTATTGATGCCTATTATCTAAGCGATTCATAGTTTGTTCAAGTCTTCTATTTTCTTGTTGACCATCTACCTAGTTGTTCTAGCTGATATTGAAACTGACTTTGAAGGCTCTACCTATTGTGAAATTGTCAATTTTTGCTTCATGTATTTTGGAGCTCTGTTTTTATGTGCATTCCATGTTTATTTGGGCATTTTTATATAGTAACTTTAAAATCCTTATAATTCCAACATCTTTGTCATCTTGGTTTGTTTTGGTCTTTTTTCATTCAAGTTGAATATTCTTTGTTCTTGCTAGGATGAGTAAGTTTTGACTGTACCCCAATGATTTGGGTTATAATCTTATGACACTCTGGTTCCTATGTAAATCTTGTTACTTGTTGATAAGCAGGAATTTAGTCATGGCTCTCTTTACACACATAGTATTTGGAGCCCCCACTGGCTGGAAAGGGAAAGGACCTTTGTTACTGCTTCATTGGAGTGATAATTCACATATTGCCCCTGTAAATGTCTGTCAGTGCCAAGTCGCAACAGTAGTCAATGCCCCAGTTGTACTTACACACTCTCAATGCATCTGCCAGCCAGGAAATGAGGTGTGCTTCATGGTTCTTGGGCTAGGTTGGCAGTCAATGCTCTAATCACATACATGATCTTTATAGATGCCCATTATTGATGGGCCAGGATGGCAGTCAGGTCTCTGCTCACACACACAGCGCCTGCATATGCCCATTGCTTGGGAGAAAAAGCATTACTGCTGGGCTGGGATCTTAGGCTGTGCACACACAAGGCCTCTGCAGATGCTTACTGGCAAGAAGGGAGGATGGTGCTGCTAGCTGTTGTGCATAGTAGTGTGAAGGATTGGCATTTTTAAAGTGTTCAGCTAATGCAGAGTTGGCATTGTCAATAGGGTATTGTTCTGCAGGGCAGCAACCTTCTCAGCCCTTTGGATAGGAAAAGCAAGCATACCTTGGGTGTTTTATTTTTTTGTTATTGTTTGGTGTTTTGGTAGTTGTTTGCACCTGGTGGTATTTCTAATTTCAAGTCTCTGGTGCTCAGATAGGAATATATGGGGAGACAAAAACAACAAAACACCCAGTCTTCTGCCAGGGAACTCACCACTGGGCTGGGTTGTTATTCGAATCCCAATGTCAATAGATTTGGCCTTCATTACTCCAACTTTCAGATTCTTCTTAAGTTTATTTCATGTATTTTTTCCATGGATTTTAAGTCTAATAAGTGGAGAGTAATAGGGCAAAGTGTGTTTACTCCATCATGTCCAGAGGTATGGTTTCTTATCTTTGCTCTTTTGCACATACAGGATATTTCTCCCCCTCCCTGCTTCTAAGATTTTCTCTTTGGCATGGATTTTAATCAATTTCGTTATGATTCCCTTGGAGTAATACCCCCTGTTCCCCATGTTTCTTGTGATTGGGATAGGTTGAACTTCATGGACCTGTGGGTTTATAATTTTCATGAAATTTGGAAAGTTTTCAGCCATTATTTTAATTAATTAATTTATTTTTGGCCACATTGGGTCTTCGTTGCTGTGCGCAGGCTTTCTCTAGTTGTGGTGACTGGGGGCTGCTCTTCACTGTGGTGCACGAACTTCTCATTGCAGTGGCTTCTAGTTTCAGAGCATGGGCTCTAGGGTGCATGAGCTTCAGTAGTTATTGGCATGCGGGCTCAGTAGTTGGGGCTCACAGGTTCCAAAGCGCAGGCTCAGTAGTTCTAGTGCGTGGGCTTAGTTGCTCCACAGCATGTGGGATCTTCCCAGACCAGGGCTTGAACCCGTCTCTCCTGCATTGGCAGGTGGATTCTTAACCACTGCACCACCAGGGAAGTCCCTTAGCCATTATTTCTTCAATTATTTTTCGGCCCCTGCCCATTCTTTTTCCTCTTTTCTAGGGATCTCAATTACACATAATTAGGCTAGTTGAAGTTGTCATACAGCTCTCTGATACTCTTATTTTCTCAGTCTGTTTTTCTCTGTTTCAATTTATATAGTTTTTATTGCTATGTCTTCCAGTCTACTAATGCTTGCTTTTGCAATGTTTAATCTATTAATCCTAGCACCTGTATTTTTATGTCTCAGACATTGTTGTTTTTACCTCTAGATTTGCTTGGGTCTTTTAAATATTTTCGACATTGGTACTTAACATGATCAATCTCTCTTCCTTGTTGGATATGTAGAATATAGTTATGACTTTTGTATTGTCAGTATCTATTATTAAATACAAGATCTATTTTTGTCATTTCTAGTTCTGGTTGTGTTTCTATTGATTTTTTGCATTATAGTCATGTATGCCTGCTTATTTACACTTCTGGTAAAATTTATTTGCTACAGACATTATGAAAGTTACCTTCAATGTGCTTGGTATTTTTGCATTTCTATAAATATACTCAAACTTTGTTCTGTAATATACTTATGTTACCTGGAAACAATTTGTTCAAGATTTGCTTTAAGCTCTGCTAGGTGGGACTAGGAAAGCCTTAATCTAGTGCTAACTCGCCTATCTACTGAGGCAATAGCTTTTTGAGTAATCTAACCAGTGCCCTATAAATTATGAGGTTTACCACTCTTGCTGGTGGGGACACAAACTATTCCTGGCTCTGTGTGAGCTCCAAGGATTACCTGTGCTCTTAAGCATTTCTTTTGTTGGCCTCAGGTGGTTTCCTTGATCCCATGCACTGATGAGAACTTGGCTCAATACTCTGCCCTGCAGACTCTAGCCATCACTGCCTCCCTGGACTCTCAGCTCCATCTTGTCTACTTAGGGAGATTACAAAGCTCCCCTTGTATTCCCCCTCACAGTGCTGAAGTGTGGAAATGCTCTCTAGGCAGTAGGCTGGGTCAGGTGTGTGGATCACATTTGTTTATACTTTCTTAGGCATTACCATTGTGTTGCCTGGTGTCCAATGTCTGAAAACCTTTATTTCTCATATTTTATCTAGTGTTTTGTTATTTTAGGCAGGAAGGTAAATCCTGCCTCTATTATTCCCATTTTGACTGGAAACAGAGTATTAAAAAAATAAATTCTATTCTTAAGAATTGAAAGAAGAAAAAAAAAAAAACAAAGAATTGCAAGAGGAACTACAGAGCTTCCATATGCCCTTCTCCGAGTTTGCCTAATACTAACATTTTACACTACTGTAGTATAATGATCAAGACCAGGACATTAACATTGGGAACAATACTATCATCAAATGACAGGTTTGATTGAATTTCATCAAGTTTTCTCTACTAATGTTCCAAAAATTGAATCCACAATCCGGCATTGTATTTAGTTCCCTTGCCTTTTATGACCTAGAAAAGTTATGAACTTTTGGAGTATTGGGCAAGTTATTTTACAAAAGGGTATTCATTTTGGGTCTGCCTGCAGTTCCTTCATTATTAGAACATAGTTACGCATGTTTTGGTGAGAATACTACCCAAGTGTTTGCCCTTCTTAGTGCATCACCTTGATGCCAGTGTCTCACTGTTGGTGATTATTTGGTTAAAGGGGTGTGTGCAATGTTTTATTTTTGTAATTACTTGGGAGAGATACTTTGAAACAATTCTAATATTCCATTTTTTCCTTATACTTTCACTTTCAACTTTTACCATCCATCAATGGATTTTGTATGTAATTACCACTATTATTATGGTGATTTCCTATTTCCCTCATTCCCTTTACATATATTAATTAGAATTCTTCACCATTAAATTGAACCAGAATCCTTTCCTTGCAGTGGCTAATTTTATGGTTCAGGACAGCAATAAACAGGATAGGTCTGGAACATCCCTTTGTATTTGGGGAAAGAACCCAAAGCTTCCAAGTAGGCTAGGGAAAATGTGGAAAGGATAAAGGAACAAATGCAAATAGAAAGGAATAAATTTTTTTTTTTTTTTTTTAGGAATAAATTTTATCAATTTGATCACCAAGAAAAAGTACCAGAAAAAGTACCAAATGTTACATTTTGGTTTATCAGATTAGCAGTCTGTGAAATGACAGGAGTTCATAACAAAATTCAAAGAAAAATGTTAATGTAATGTGACCAAAATAATGTAATGTGAACAAAATGTAGCTGTAATTACAAATAAGGGAGACAATAAGGATGTGTTGTATTTTTTTTTCATTTATTAATGATTCAAAAAATAAGTGTCAAGCCACATGGTTATTTTATTTCTGTCATTAATTTTAAGTCCGTATATAAGGTTTGGATAGTTCATTGTTTTAATTTGTTCGAGCAAGCAAAAAACATTAAAAACATACAAAGAAGTGTAGGGCAAGTAGCTCTGAAGTACTGTGCAAGAAGAGGGAAATTAATCAGCATTGATGGTAACTCAGAATAACCAGGTAGAGTAGGATATAAGAGCAAATCAGCAGTGTGGTCACATGACAGCTCAGTAAATAGAGTGAGCTATTAATAACAACATTAATAATTATAATACAATTGAACTATTTCAAAGATATGAAATAGCAAGTATCCTAATACGGGTAACAACAGAGACCCATTCTTTTACTCTGTAGGACATGAATGATCTATCAGTTACATACTTTTAATAACTGCTAACTTAAGTAAATTACTAATAAGGAATATGTAAAGAAAACATAGCTCAGTATACCCAATGAGAAAACCTTACTACTGCTGATCATGCAAAACTGGGCAAGATACCAATCTCAAAAATTAAAATCTAAAAAAAATAAAATTAAATTAAAATCTAATGAATGACAGTGATGTAAATGTATGTAAATATAACAGGTAAATTTTCTTATAAAAATTAATAACCAGTGGCTTTTGATCACTTTGATTATAGAACCAGGTCAACTGTCATAAGAAAGAGGTGATGAATAGCTAAGATTTGCAACCTTATTAACTGTCTCATTTTTTTTTTAAATTATTAATTAATTAATTAATTTTGGCTGCGTTTGGTCTTTGTTTCCGTGCGAGGGCTTCCTCTAGTTGCGGCAAGTGGGCGCCACTCTTCATCGCGGTGCGTGGGCCTCTCACTATCGCGGCCCCTCTTGTTGCGGAGCACAGGCTTCAGACGCGCAGGCTCAGTAGTTGTGGCTCACGGGCCTAGCTGCTCTGCGGCACGTGGGATCTTCCCAGACCAGGGCTTGAACCTGTGTCCCCTGCATTGGCAGGCGGATTCTCAACCACTGCGCCACCAGGGAAGCCCTAACTGTCTCATTTTTTTGTTGTCTTTTCGTTTTTTCTGGTCAGGGGAGATTGCTAAAATCAAAGGTCTACTGATTTTCCAACTGCCAAAACACAGTAAGACAACACTGAATGGAATAAAAAGGAAAATTATAAATAGATACAGAACCCAATCGAAGACATGGTAAATAGGCAGCGTTGTAAACCCTCTTAATTTTAGTGACCAGTTTATAATCATTGCAATAGCTGTAGATTTTCTCCTACTTTTAAAGTTGCCTAACAAATTTAAGAGACGTAAGATTGGGTTAGAATATTTTATGAAATATTTAAAATGCTCATTTTATTTGGATGCCTACTGGTTCTGCCTAGAGGTGAAAAGGCTCCTTAAAGGAATTGTGTTGCAAAAGGTATTTAGGGAAATCTGTTGTGTCAAAACAAAATAGAAATTCAAAAAGAATTCAAACATTTGATGACAATGGAAAAGTTAAAACATCTACCATTAAAACAAAATCAAGAGAAAACAAAACAAAACAAATCTACACAAACACCTTGCAGGACCACAAGACTTTAAAATCACATAGTGTCTGGGGGTTCTAACTCTCTGGAGAAGATAAGTATGCCATATAAAACAAGCAAAAAGTTAGAATGCAAAAGATATATTTGAGCAATATTACAAATCACTAAGCCAAAAACAATAAATAGCCAAAAACACAAAAACCAAAAGTAACTGTAAGCAAAACATCCCTGGACAAGAAACTCATATGAGGGCTGCCCTGGTGGTGCAGTGGTTGAGAGTCTGCCTGCCGATGCAAGGGACACGGGTTCGTGCCCCGGAACGGGAAGATCCCACATGCCGTGGAGCGGCTGGGCCCATGAGCCATGGCCACTGAGCCTGTGCATCCGGAGCCTGTGCTCCACAACAGAAGAGGCCACAACAGTGAGAGGACTGTGTACCGCAAAAAAAAAAAAAAAGAAAGAAACTCATATGAAAATAACTCAAATAGGGGCTTCCCTGGTGGCGCAGTGGTTGGGAATCCGCCTGCCGATGCAGGGGACGCAGGTTCGTGCCCCGTTCCGGGAGGATCCCACATGCTGCGGAGCGGCTGGGCCCGGGAGCCGTGGCCGCTGAGCCTGCGCGTCCGGAGCCTGTGCTCCGCAATGGGAGAGGCCACAGCAGTGAGTGGCCTGCGTACCGCAAAATAAATAAATAAATAAAGCTTTATTAAAAAAAAAAAAAAAATTCAAATAATTAATAATTAGGGAAATACATTTCCCATGCATTTAAGAAACGGATTGATAGGCATCATCCTACATAAACGGATATTCAGAATGTTAATTGATATAAAAAGGAGAAATATTTGGTGATATTGAACAAAGCTGAAAGTATATCTCACTTATGAATGAATAATTCTAGTTCTAGAGTGGCCATAAAGTCTGGAAATAGATTTAATTGAGGTAGAATCTCTGCGATAACTTAAATACACATATTTTTCCAATGAAACTCAGAAATAAATGGGCTTTATATATGTCTTTCATTCAAAAATCTTCTCACCAGTACAACTTGTTCAATGTCAAGTAAGTTGCCTGCCCGCTCTAAAGGCATTCCCACATTCCTTACATTCATAGGGTTTATTACTATTATGAATTCTCTGATGTTTTGTAAAGGATGAACTATGTCTAAAGGCCTTCCCACATGCCTTGCATTCATAAGGTTTCTCTCCAGTATGAATTCTCTGATGTTCAGTAAGGGCCGAACTGTGTCTAAAGGCCTTCCCACATACCTTACATTCATAAGGTTTCTCACCACTATGAATTCTCTGATGTTGAATAAGGGCTGAAGTAAGTCTAAAGAACTTTCCACACACTTTACATTCATAAGGTTTCTGACCACTGTGAATTCTCTGATGTCGAGTAAGTTCACTACCTACTCCAAAAGCTTTCCCACATTCCTTACATTTATATGGTTTCTCACCAGTATGAATTCTCTGATGTCTAGTCAGGGATGAACTGTTTCTAAATACCTTTCCACATGCTTTGCATTCATAGGGTTTCTTACCACTATGAATTCTCTGATGTCGAGCAAGTTCTCGACAGACTCCAAAAGTCTTCCCACATTCTTTACATGCATAAGGTTTCTCACCAGTATGAATTCTCTGATGTTCAATAAGCTGTGAACGAATTCTAAAGACCTTCTCACATTGTATACATTTGTATGGCTTCTCACCAGTATGAATTCTCTGATGTTCAGTTAGTTGTGAATGAAATCTAAAGTCCTTGCCACATTCCATACATTTGTAAGGTTTCTCATCAGTATGGATTTTCTGATGTCTAGTAAGTTGTGCATGCACTCTAAACGATTTCCTACAGAAAGTGCATTCATAGGGTTTCTCACCATCATGAATTCTTTGAAGTGCAGTGATTTTTTCAATTCTTCTAAAAGTCCTTCCATATTGCTTACATTTATAGCACTTCTGATCATCACAGTGTACACTATGGTCTTCACAAAAACTAAATGCATTCCCACATTCCATACATTTACAAGGTTTCATACCAGTATGAATATTAAGTTGTAGGGTATGTGGGTCATCTACTCCAAAGGTTTTCCAATATCTACTATGTTCAGAGGTTTTCTCAGTATATATTTTCTCATATTCATCAAAGTTTAAGTCACAACTAAGGACCTTCCCAAATTCCTTACAGGGCTTCTCACTACCATGAATTCTCTGATGTAATGTAAGAGATTTATGATTTTTGTAATTGGGTACTTTTTCAGAGATGATTTTCATTTGACTGAAATATCCCACTTCGGGTCTTTGCACTTCAGTCTTCCTTTTGCTTTGCCAATCATTTCTGACAATGGAGTTCTCAAGGCCAACTAATTTACTACTTTCTATTACTTCCCAATGAGAATCATTTTTTTCAATAATGTCCTTCTCTGTAGATAAAGTCTCTTTGTCACACTTGGATTCCAAGTCTGAAAGAAAGGGAAAAAAACAATTAAAAAATAGTTATAAAATGCACAGGAGAAAAACTGAAAATAATTCACAGTATAAGTGAATGATTAAAATACTGTTATGAAGTTTGAGGAAAGGTAAAGAGAACTCAGAGAATGATAAGAGTATAACATAAGGTTGTGAGGTTTGTGCTAAGAGAAATAGATTAAGTCAGTGGGTCTGAAATTTTGGTGTTGATCATCACCTAGTAAGCTTGTCAAGTACTGATGTTCATGAACTAATCCAGATAAACTGAATCAACACCTATAGATGTGGAAATTAGTCATCAGTATCTTGTAGAGATACTAAAAATACAGGTCAAAATTTGATTATTGATACATACTAACAATTTTCTGATACTTTTCTTCTTCTACAATATAATCCCAATACTTTATCATCGATAACAGGGTGCTGCTTGTAAAACAACATTTTAATCCATTATCCCCTTTCACCTAATCATTTTCACCTTCTGCATCAAACCACATTTCCTATCATTTAGAGATACCCACAAGATATTTCATTTCTCAGAAATGGAATCCTTATATACTACTTCCTTTTTGTTGTCTGGGTCTAAAAGTTACCACCCTCTGAAATTAGGTACTAGCTGACTCTAAGTAAGTTCATATCTATATCTCTATTCCAATATCTAGTTCCTTGCCCTCATACCCATTTTTCCAATTGTGTAATCTGTAATTTTCTCTGTTATCATAGTTTATTTCCTTATTAAACTCCAAAAGGACAAATAAAATCATTCTATGTGCCACTGAATAGCAAGCTCCAAGGTCATAGTAATTTATAATTACAGGAAAAGCAAATCACTGGTTGAAAGCAATGTGAGAATAAAAGCCAATATTACAAAAAGAAGTCACTGGAGAACACAATTACCAGAATAATTATATAACTATAAGAATCTCCATGCCTTTAAAACCTCACACTACACTACAGTGATTTTATATATATAAATTTATATACATGAAAATTATAATATAGTAAGTAAGATACATTCATATATATAATAGTGTTTATAAGTGATTGTTTTCCAATTGCCTCTCCACCTACGCATACTGTCTCCATCACTGCTGTTAATTTCCTCCTATGCAAAATCATGAGTTTCTTCATCCCAATAAAGATGGTGTTTTATTTACCTCTCTTCAGTAACATTTTCACTATTATTCATCTATCCTCCTGAAATCCTAGTCTATATTTAAATGTTTTCCTTCATGCTCTTTCCCAGGTATTCCTTTCCATTTTCTTATTCTCAAAGCTAACCACTGCTATACTGCCTAAAATAGTATCAGAATGTTTTAGATATTATAATAGGTATTTCCCATATTTTAAAGCTTATGCAATTCTGAGTAAACCTGTGGCTGAAAAGGAGAATTTGGTAACAGAATGATATGTAAAATGTGGTGAAGGTGGGCAAGAGTGTAAGGCACTTTGTAACAAAAGATCTCTTGGACCTAGCTGGAGATTGACAATCAGATGAGGGAACAACCTAAGGAAAATCCAAAGTGACTGAAATACATTGCATGATAAAAGGCAAAAATAATTTCTGTGACTGAATTATGTATAATTAAGGTGAAATAATGCAAACACCATTATTTGACTGAAACAATAAAATCATAAATGAATGCCAGTATCAGTAAATTAAAAGTACTTCCAATTAGAAATGAAGACACTTTCTATCAAATAACTGTTTAGTTATTGTAGAAATGTAACTGAAATTACAAAACTTTCAGGGAATGGTGGCGTTAAAAATATTGCACATTAAAAATCTATGAAACTCAATATGAATCACATAGAAAGTAAGAATTTAGACACTTATATTGATAAAACTGAAAGAATGAAAACCAATGTATACATTCCATTCAAGAAGACAGAAAAGAACAAAGTGACCTAAAGAAAAGGTGAGAGGAGAATTCAATAAATATAGAATCAGAATGTGATGAGTTAGAGAACATATAAAGAATATAATCAACAAATATAAAAAGTGAAAGAAATCAAAGATGACATAAACAGATGGAGAACTATACCATGTCCTTGGATTGGAAGAATCAATACTGTGAAAATGACTATACTACCCAAAGCAATCTACAGATTCAATGCAATCCCCGTCAAACTCCTAGTGGTATTCCTCACAGAATTAGAACAAAAAATTTTACAATTCGTATGGAAACACAAAAGACCCAAATAGCCAAAGCAATCTTGAGAAAGAAAAACGGAGTTGGAGGAATGAGGCTCCCTGACTTCAAACTATACCACAAAGCTTCAGTAATCAAGACAGTATGGTACTGGCACAAAAACAGAAAAGTAGATCAATGGAACAGGATAGAATGCCCAGAGATAAACCCACACACATATTGTCATCTAATTTACGAGAAGGGAGGCAAGAACATACAATGGAGAAAGGACAGCCTCTTCAATAAGTGGTGCTGGGAAAACTGGACAGCTACATGTAAAAGAATGAAATTAGAACACTCCCTAACACCATACACAAAAATAAACTCCAAATGGATTAAAGACCTAAATGTAAGACCAGACACTATAAAACTCTTAGAGGAAAACATAGGAAAAACATTCTGACACAAACAACAGCAAGATCTTTTTTGACCCACCTCCTAGAGTAATGGAAATAAAAATAAACAAATGGAACTTAATCCAATTAAAAAATGGATGGAAGGGGCTTCCCTGGTGGTGCAGTGGTTGGGAGTCTGCCTGCCGATGCAGGGGATACGGGTTTGTGCCCCGGTCTGGGAGGATTCCACATGCTGTGGAGCAGCTAGGCCCGTAAGCCATGGCCACTGAGCCTGCACGTCTGGAGCCTGTGCTCCACAGCGGGAGAGGCCACAATGGTGAAAGGCCTGTGTAATGCAAAAAAAAAAAAAAAAGGATGGAAGACCTAAATAGACATTTCACCAAGGAAGACATACAGATGGCCAAGAAGCACATGAAAAGATGCTCAACATCACTAATTATTAGAGGAATGCGAATCAAAACTACAATGAGGTATCACCTCATGCCAGTCAGAATGGCTATTATCAAACAATCTAGAAACAATAAATGCTGGAAAGGGTTTGGTGAAAAGAGAACCCTCCTGCACTGTTGGTGGGAATGTAAATTGAAACAACCACTATGGAAAACAGTATGGAGATTCCTTAAAAAACTAAAAATAGAACTACCATATAACCCAGCAATCCCACTACTAGGCATATACCCTGAGAAAAGCATAATTCAAAAAGAGACATGTACCACAATGTTCATTGCAGCACTATTTACAATAGCCAGGACATGGAATCAACCTAAATGTCCATTGACAAATGAATGGATAAAGAAGATGTGGCACATATATACAATGGAATATTACTCAACCATAAAAAGAAACGAAATTGCATTATTTGTAGTGAGATTGATGGACCTAGAGTCTGTTATACAGAGTGAAGTAAGTCAGAAAGAGAAAAACAAATACCATATTCTAACACATATACATGGAATCTAAAAAAAAAATGGTATTGATGAACCTAGTTGCAGGGCAGGAATAAAGATGCAGACATAGAGAATGGACTTGAGGACATGGGGTGGGAGGGGTAAGTTGGGGCAAAGTGAGAGAGTAGCATCGACATATATACACTACCGAATGTAAAGTAGTTAGCTAGTGGGAAGGAGCAGCATAGCACAGAGAGATCAGCTCTGTGCTTTGCGATGATCTAGAGGGGTGGGATAGGGAGGATGGGAAGGAGGCTCATGAGGGAGGGGATATAGGGTCATATGTATGCATATGGGTGATTCATTTTGGTGTACAACAGAAACTAACACAGTATTGTGAAGCAATTATACTCCAATAAAGATCTATTAAAAAAAATGACAAATGAAAGAACCATCACAGAGGGTATTTTTTAAATGTTATAAGACTCATATGTCAACCAATTTGAAAATGTTGACTTATGAATTATTTTCTAGGTAAATAAATACTGAAAACCCCAGAAGCCATAAAAGTTGAAAAATGAACAATTTGCTAGAAAGAGATAAAATTGTCAAAGACTTACCTCCCATGAAACAAAAAATCATAAGCATGCCTATTGCCCAGGTTGTGGCAATAAACCAGGTAATGAACCATGGCTCCTAAAATAAAGATCTGAGTCACGACCTGGAGCAGGTAAGGTAGAAGATGTGCCCTTGACTGTTGTGACAGAAGCAAGAATGTTTTATAATATTAATGAACCATAACAAAAAGACACAGATCATCAAAGGAGACCACCATTTTGACAATACAATAATCAAAAGAGGGTAAAAAGTACTTTGTGTACCTAAACATGTTAACTAAACAACTAAAAATTTATAGCTAGAATTAATTTTTTTAAAAGGAACAAAACACATAAAACATGGAAAACCAGAAGAACTCATTTTTAACCAATTCAGGTGTTTGGTCTGGGATAGGGAAGGTATAGGGTGAGCCTGGGAAAGCTTCAGAAAGCAATAGTAAATTCAAAGAATAAAGAATCAAGTCAAAGGTACACAAAAATCCATAAGGAATTAGTATTTATACAGCTAGGCATCAACAAAGACTGTGATGGGCTAAAGTATACTAAACCAATGAAAATCAACAAATCCATAATGATACATAAATAAGAGGTCAGAAAATTTCAAGTGCACCATTTGAGGTGGCTAATTAGTTACAAATCATATAAAGAGTATAATCAAACACTTGCTGCCTTTTCCATTAGATTTCAAGTTTATCAAGTAGCATGAGGGTAACTAATTAGATGTATTAGAAGGAATGACGGACTTAGTACAACACTGATTTAAATGAAGGTTTTCAATTGTAAAAAGCATTAAGTGAATTGTTGATGAGGAACTGTGTATTCATAGAATGCTAAAGTAGGACCAGAGAGATCCCTTTCTGACCATAATATCTGAATTAGTTCCATTATTCTTCATCCCTTTATTTTGCTTACTTTTCTTTATAGCACATATCACTATCCATGATATATTTTCTAATCATTTATTTACCTATTTATTATACATCTCACTTACTAGTATGTTAGTTTCATGACATTAGATCTGTATTGATCTTTCTTACCATTGTACTTATAGGGCTAACACAATATCTATTACTGTACACACTGATTAAGTGTTGATTATATAAATGACCAAGATTTTTTTGTCAGTGAAGACATTTATGTAAGTCTAAATACAAGAGGAACTAGGGGAAATGTTGGTTGAATTGGGGAAGATCTTAATTTCCTTCCCCAAGTATCAGGCTTTTTTCCCATATGGGTTTAAAGGGAGTTTCCCCAAAACATCACAGGGGCCAACCTCCTCTTGGACAGGCTGGGCTTTTTACTCTGGTGATGGCTTTCCTTGCTTCATCAAGTCCTCACTCACCTAGCCCCATTTACTTGTCACATTCCTCATAACCCTCCAGGGCAACTTCCCTTCCACTAATAAGGCAGTCAAAACTGGCTTAGAAATGGAACACTCTGTTTACAACAAAGAAATGTAACATAATATATAGAAATATATAAGAATCATAACCAATTCTAAAAAACACTTGAGAATTGGTTAAGTTTTTAATAAATGAGGTTGAAATGAAAGACTTCAGAGAAGATAAATATGAGAAGATTGAAAGAACATTCACCTTAAAGTGACCATAGAATTACAAAGTATAAAGAGAGTATAAATTTTCTGACCTCTTATTTACGTATCATTATGGATTTGTTGATTTTCATTGGTTTAGTATACTTTAGCCCATCATAGCTTTTGATTGTTAATGGCTAGCTGTATAAATACTTTACCAGACAGGTAAAGAAATGTCTTCTTTTATTTAAACCCATGCTATCTCTTTGCCTTGAGAGGCAGTATGTTGTAACAGCTAAGAATATCAACTTTGGCATCAGACTGCTTGGGTAAGAAAACCTGCTTCTGACACTAACTAGTTATGTAACCCTGGAGGGGTAGCCTAAATACTCTTTGTCTTAGCAATCTCTTCAAAGAACAATAATGCAAGTAGTATTTATGCCATAGGGTTGTAGAATTAGATAACTCAGTATATTAAAAGGGCTTAAATTGGGGCCTGGTACAAGGCAAGAACTATGTGAGCTGAGAGGAAAACAAGGAGCTTTCTAAAACATTAAAAGGTCCTTGCTGGAATACTGACTTAACGTTAAATGCAAAGTTCTTTAACCCCATAGCAGGTGTAAGACAACACTTGTGTCAGGCAATGAATATGACTTCTATTTGCCAATGTAACAATATAAATTATACAAATTCTTTTAATAATCATAACAACTCAGGACACAGTATCTTAGCTGTTCTCCCAGAAGGTGGGCAAGAAAGTAATAAAGAAATTTTAGCAATTCTGGGCTCAAACACAATATAATAAATATCTCAAAGGATACAGTGTATGTATACTAGAAGTCAAATCCAAGGACTTCCCTGGTGGCACAGTGGTTAAGAATCCACCTGCCAATGCAGGAGACACGGGTTCAAGCCCTGGTTTGGGAAGATCCCGCATGCCACAGAGCAACTAAACCCATGTGCCGGGGAGAAGGAGGGGAAATTGGCAGAAGAGTAAGACGTGGAGATCACCTTCCTCTCCACAGATACACCAGAAATACATCTACATGGGAGTTCCTACAGAACTCCTACTGAATGTTGGCAGAAGACCCCAGACATGCCAAAAGGCAAGAAACTCCCCACGTACCTGGGTAGGGTAAACGAAAAAAGAATAAACAGAGACAAAAGGATAGGGACGGGACCTGCACCAGTGGGAGGGAGCTGTGAAGGAGGAAAGGTTTCCACACACTAGGAAGCCCCTTCACGGGTGGAGACTGTGGGTGGCAGAGAGGGAAAGCTACAGAGCCGTGGAGGACAGCACAGCCACAGGGGTGCGGAGGGCAAAGCAGAGAGATTCCCGCACAGAGGATCGGTGCCGACCGGCACTCACCAGCCCAAGAGGCCTGTCTGCTCACCCACCGGGGCGGGTGGGGCTGGGAGCTGAGGCTTGGGCTTCAGTGGGAGCGCAGGGAGAGGACTGGGGTTGGCGGCGTGAACAGAGCCTGCAGGGGGTTAGTGCACCATGGCTAGCCGGGAAGGAGTTGGGGGAAAAGTCTAGACTTTTTCTTCCCTCTTTGTTTCGTGGTGCGTGAGGAGACGGGATTAAGAGCCCTGCTTAAAGGTGCTCCAGAGAGAGGCGCGAGCCGCGGCTAAAAGCACGGACCCCAGAGACACGCATGAGATGCTAAGGCTGCTGCTGCCACCTCCAAGAAGCCTGTGTGCAAGCACAGGTCACTATCCACACTCCCCTTCCGGGGAGCCTGTGCAGCCCGCCACTGCCAGGGTCCCGGCATCCAGGAACAACTTCCCCAAGAGAACACACAGCACGTCTCAGGCTGGTGCAAGTCACATCGGCCTCTGCCGCCACAGGCTCACCCCACACTCCGTACCCTCCCTCCCCCCAGACTGAGTGAGCCAGAGACCCCGAAGCAGCTGCTCCTTTAACCCCGTCCTATCTGAGCAAAGAACAGATGCCCTCCAGCAACCTACATGCAGAGGCAGGGCCAAATCCAAAGCTGAACCCTGGGAGCTGTGAGAATAAAGAAGAGAACGGGAAATCTCTCCCAGCAGCCTCAGAAGCAGCAGATTAAAGCTCCACAATCAACTTGATGTACCCTGCATCTGTGGAATACATGAATAGACAACAAACGAATCAACCCAAATTGAGGAGGTGGACATTGAGAGCAAGATTTATGATTTTTTTCCCCCTTTTCCTCTTTATCCGTGTGGATGAAAGGCTCTTGGTGCTACATCCAGGAGTCAGTGCTGTGCCTCTGAGGTGGGAGAGCCAACTTCAGGACACTGTTCCACAAGAGCCCTCCCAGCTCCAAATAATATCAAGCAGCGAAAATCTCCCAGAGATCTCCATCTCAACACCAGCACCCAGCTTCACTCAACGAACAGCAAGCTACAGTGCTGGACACCCTATGCCAAACAGCTAACAACACAGGAACACAACCCCACCCATTAGCAGAGAGGCTGCCTAAAATCATAATAAGTTCACAGACACCCCCAAAACACACCGCCAGACGTGAACCTGCCCACCAGAAAGACAAGATCCAGCCTCATCCATCAGAACACAGGCACTAGTCCCCTCCACCAGGAAGCCTACACAACCCACTGAACAAACCTTAGCCACTGGGGACAGACAACAAAAACAACGGGAACTACGAACGTGCAGCCTGCAAAAAGGAGACCCCAAACACAGTAAGATAAGCAAAATGAGATGACAGAAAAACACACAGCAGATGAAGGAGCAAGATAAAAACCCACCAGACCTAACAAATGGAGAGGAAATAGGCAGTCTACCTGAAAAAGAATTTAGAATAATGATAGTAAAGATGATCCAAAATCTTGGAAATAGAATAGACAAAATGCAAGAAACACTTAACAAGGACCTAGAAGAACTAAAGATGAAACAAGCAACGATGAACAACACAATAAATGAAATTTACAATACTCTAGAAGGGAACAATAGCAGAATAACTGAGGCAGAAGAACGGATAAGTGACCTGGAAGATAAAATAGTGGAAATAACTACTGCAGAGCAGAATAAAGAAAAAAGAGTGAAAAGAACTGAGGACAGTCTCAGAGACCTCTGGGACAACATTAAACACACCAACATTCGAATTATATGGGTTCCAGAAGAAGAAGAGAAAAAGAAAGGGACTGAGAAAATATTTGAAGAGATTATAGTTGAAAACTTCCCTAATATGGGAAAGGAAATAGTTAATCAAGTCCAGGAAGCACAGAGAGTCCCATACAGGATAAATTCAAGGAGAAATACGCCAAGACACATAGTAATCAAACTGTCAAAATTTAAATACAAAGAAAACATATTAAAAGCAGCAAGGGAAAAACAACAAATAACACACAAGGGAATCCCCATAAGTTTAACAGCTGATCTTTCAGCAGAAACACTGCAAGCCAGAAGGGACTGGCAGGACATATTTGAAGTGAAGAAGGAGAAAAACCTGCAACCAAGATTACTCTACCCAGCAAGGATCTCATTCAGATTTGATGGAGAAATTAAAACCTTTACAGACAAGCAAAAGCTGAGAGAGTTCAGCACCACCAAACCAGCTTTACAGCAATGCTAAAGGAACTTCTCTAGGCAAGAAACACAAGAGAAGGAAAAGACCTACAATAACGAACCCAAAACAATTAAGAAAATGGGAATAGGAACATACATATCTATAATTACCTTAAATGTAAATGGACTAAATGCTCCCACCAAAAGACACAGACTGGCTAAATGCATACAAAAACAAGACCCATATATATGCTGTCTACAAGAGACCCAGTTCAGACCTAGAGACACATACAGACTGAAAGTAAGGGGATGAAAAAAGATATATCATGCAAATTGAAACCAAAAGAAAGCTGAAGTAGCAGTTCTCATATCAGACAAAATAGACTTTAAAATAAAGTCTATTAGGAGAGACAAAGGAAACTACCTAATGATCAAGTGATCGATCCAAGACAAAATTATAACAATTGTAAATATTTATGCACCCATCATAGGAGCACCTCAATACATAAGGCAAATACTAACAGCCATAAAAGGGGAAATTGACAGTAACACATTCATAGTAGGGGACTTTAACACCCCACTTTCACCAATGGACAGATCATCCAAAATGAAAATAAATAAGGAAACACAAGCTTTAACTGATACATTAAACAAGATGGACTTAATTGATATTTATAGGACAGTCCATCAAAAAACAACAGAATACACATTTTTCTCAAGTGCTCGTTGAACATTCTCCAGGATAGATCATATCTTGGGTCACAAATCAGTCCTTGGTAAATTTAAGAAAATTGAAATTGTATCAAGTATCTTTTCCGACCACAACGCTATGAGACTAGATACCAATTACAGGAAAAGATCTGTAAAAAATACAAACACATGGAGGCTAAACAATACACTACTTAATAACGAAATGATCACTGAAGAAATCAAAGCGGAAATCAAAAAATACCTAGAAACAAATGACAATGGAGACACGACAACCCAAAACCTATGGGATGCAGCAAAAGCAGTTCTAAAAGGGAAGTTTATAGCAGTACAATCCTACCTTAAGAAACAGGAAACATCTCGAATAAACAACCTAACCTTGCACCTAAAGCAATTAGAGAAAGAAGAACAAAAAAACCCCAAAGTTAGCAGAAGGAAAGAAATCATAAAAATCAGATCAGAAATAAATGAGAAAGAAATGAAGGAAACAATAGCAAAGATCAATAAAACTAAAAGCTGGTTATTTGAGAAGACAAAATTGATAAACCACTAGCCAGACTCATCAAGAAAAAAAGGGAGAAGACTCAAATCAATAGAATTAGAAATGAAAAAGGAGAAGTAACAACTGACACTGCAGAGATACAAAAGATCATGAGGGATTACTACAAGCAACCTATGCCAATAAAATGGACAACCTGGAAGAAATGGACAAATTCTTAGAAATGCACAACCTGTCAAGACTGAATCAGGAAGAAATAGGAAATATGAACAGACCAATCACAAGCACTGAAATTGAACCTGTGATTAAAAATCTTCCAACAAACAAAAGCCCAGGACCAGATGGCTTCACAGGCAAATTCTATCAAACATTTAGAGAAGAGCTAACATCTATCCTTCTAAAACTCTTCCAAAATATAGCAGAGGGAGGAACACTCCCAAACTCATTCTACGAGGCCACCATCGCTCTGATACCAAAACCAGACAAACATGTCACAAAGAAAGAAAACTACAGGTCAATATCACTGATGAACATAGATGCAAAAATCCTTAACAAAATACTAGCAAACAGAATCCAACAGCACATTAAAAGGATCATACACCATGATCAAGTGGAGTTTATTCCAGGAATGCAAGGATTCTTCAATATATGCAAATCAATCAATGTGATAAACCATATTAACAAATTGAAGGAGAAAAACCATATGATCATCTCAATAGATGCAGAGAAAGCTTTCAACAAAATTCAACACCCATTTATAATAAAAACCCTGCAGAAAGTAGGCATAGAGGGAACTTCTCTCAACATAATAAAGGCCATAGATGACAAACCCACAGCCAACATCATCCTCAATGGTGAAAAACTGAAAGCATTTCCACTAAGATCAGGAAGAAGACAAGGTTGCCCACTCTCACCACTCTTATTCAACATAGTTTTGGAAGTTTTAGCCACAGCAATCAGAGAAGAAAAGGAAATAAAAGGAATCCAAATAGGAAAAGGAAAAGTAAAGCTGTCACTGTTTGCAGATGACATGATACTATACATAGAGAATCCTAAAGATGCTACCAGAAAACTACTAGAACTAATGAATGAATTTGGTAAAGTAGCAGGATACAAAATTAATGCACAGAAATCTCTGGCATTCCTATACACTAATGATGAAAAATCTGAAAGTGAAATCAAGAAATCACTCCCATTTACCACTGCAACAAAAAGAATAAAATATCTAGGAATAAACCTACCTAAGGAGACAAAAGACCTGTATGCAGAAAATTATAATACACTGATGAAAGAAATTAAAGATGATACAAATAGATGGAGAGATATACCATGTTCTTAGATTGGAAGAATCAACATTGTGAAAATGACTCTACTACCCAAAGCAATCTACAGATTCAATGCAATCCCTATCAAACTACCACTGGCATTTTTCACAGAACTAGAACAAAAAATTTCACAATTTGTATGGAAACACAAAAGACCCCGAATAGCCAAAGCAATCTTGAGAACGAAAAACGGAGCTGGAGGAATCAGGCTCCCTGACTTCAGACTATACTACAAAGCTACAGTAATCAAGACAGTATGGTACTGGCACAAAAACAGAAAGATAGATGAATGGAACAGGATAGAAAACCCAGAGATAAACCCATGCACATATGGTCACCTTATCTTTGATAAAGGAGGCAGGAATGTACAGTGGAGAAAGGACAGCCTCTTCAATAAGTGGTGCTGGGAAAACTGGACAGCTACATGTAAAAGTAGGAGATTAGATCACTCTCTAACACCATACACAAAAATAAGCTCAAAATGGATTAAAGACCTAAATGTAAGGCAGAAACTATCAAACTCTTAGATGAAAACATAGGCAGAACCCTCTGTGACATAAATCACAGCAAGACCCTTTTTTACCCACCTTCTAGAGAAATGGAAATAAAAACAAAAATAAACAAATGGGACCTAATGAAACTGCAAAGCTTTTGCACAGCAAAGGAAACCATAAACAAGACCAAAAGACAACCCTCAGAATGGGAGAAAATATTTGCAAATGAAGCAACTGACAAAGGATTAATCTCCAAAATTTATAAGCAGCTCATGCAGCTCAATAACAAAAAAACAAACAACCCAATCCAAAAATGGGCAGAACACCTAAATAGACATTTCTCCAAAGAAGATATACAGATTGCCAACAAACACATGAAAGAATGCTCAACATCATTAATCATTAGAGAAATGCAAATCAAAACTACAATGAGATATCATCTCACACTGGTCAGAATGGCCATCATCAAAAAATCTACAAACAATAAATGCTGGAGATGGTGTGGAGAAAAGGGAACACTCTTGCACTGCTGGTGGAAATGTGAATTGGTACAGCCACTATGGAGAGCAGTACGGAGGTTCCTTAAAAAACTAAAAATAGAACTACCATATGACACAGCAATCCCACCACTGGGCATATACCCTGAGAAAACCATAATTCAAAAAGAGTCATGTACCAAAATGTTCATTGCAGCTCTATTTACAATAGCCCGGAGATGGAAACAACCTAAGTGTCCATCATCGGATGAATGGATAAAGAAGATGTGGCACATATATACAATGGAATATTACTCAGCCATAAAAAGAAACGAAATTGCGCTATTTGTAATGAGGTGGATGGACCTAGTAGAGTCTGTCATACAGAGTGAAGTAATTCAGAAAGAGAAAGACAAATACCGTATGCTAACACATATATATGGAAGTGAAGAAAAAGAAAATGTCATGAAGAACCTAGGGGTAAGACAGGAGGAATAAAGACACAGACCTACTAGAGAATGGACTTGAGGATATGAGGAGGAGGAAGGGTAAGCTGTGACAAAGCGAGAGAGAGGAACGGACATATACACACTACCAAATGTAAGGTAGATAGCTAGTGGGAATCAGCCGCATAGCACAGGGAGATCAGCTCGGTGCTTTGGAACCGCCTGGAGGGGTGGGATAGGGAGAGTGTGAGGGAGGGAGACACAAGAGGGAAGAGATATGGGAACATATGTATATGTATAACTGATTCCCTTTGTTATAAAGCAGAAACTAACAAACCATTGTAAAGCAATCATACTAATAAAGATGTAAAAAAAAAAACCCGTGTGCCACAACTACTGAGCCTGTGCTCTACAGCCTGCAAGCCACAACTACTGAGCCCTCGTGCCACAACTACTGAAGCCTGCACGCCTAGAGCCCATGCTCCGCAATAAGATAAGCCACGGCAATGGGAAGCATGTGCACTGCACTGAAAAGTAGTCCCCACTCACCGCAACTAGAGAAAGCCTACACGCAGTAACAAAGTCCCAACACAGCCAAAAATAAATGAACGTAGAAATTATAAGAGACTGAGAAGGGACTTCATAGAAATTACATGAAGTTTCTTAAAAGATAGCTTTGAGTTCACTGAATGTCAACTGATATTCTATAGAACATATTCTAAATTATGTAAACAGCTAAATTTACCCAGTGAGACCAAGTTGCTGTAATTTTCCATCATCACGTCCCAGTACAAGTCCCTCTGAGCAGAATCCAGATACTCCCATTCCTCCTGAGAGAAGCTGATGACCACATCCCTGAATGTCACCAATTCCTGAAACAACAAACCACGTAAGTATAATTGAAGGAAACATTTTTGAGTAAAAGATAAGGAATAAAGAATTGAATTAAACTATTTTATATAGAATGGGTAAACAATAAGGGACTACTGTATAGCACAGGGAACTATATTCAATATCCTGTAATAAACCATAATGGAAAAGAATATATATCTATATAACTGAATCACTTTGCTGTACAACAGAAATTAACACAACATTGTAAATCAACTATACTTCAATAATATAAATTTTAAAAAAAAAGAAAAAGAATTGCATTACAGGAAGGGGGTCTAATAGCAAGTACATCGGCCAGGGGTAGAAGCCTATGGTATGGGAAGTAAGGAAATTAATGCTACCAAACCAGACTATCTATAGGTCTTTAAAGAATCCTTTTGATTCAGAGAAATCTTCCTGCATGCTATGGGATTTCTTAGCTAAGCACGTCTGGAAATAAAATAATCAGTTTACAAATTAAAAGAAATAGTGTATACATGAACGCTGCATGCTACATGCCTGCTGAATGTATTATCAATAATAGTGAATTTCTACATCCTCGTTCCTCTGTAAAGGAAAAATATCTAGCTTAGAAAATGGGATATGAACAATATTTTAAAATTTCTTACAACCCCAAGTTCATCACTGTTAATCACCATTTCACATTATATAAGAATTATAACTTCTAATGAAAAATTATTTATTCAATGCTTTTTAGTGGCTACAGAGTAGTCTGCTTGGTGGAAATATATCAGCTATCACTATATAGCTATCACTATAGCTTTTTAGTGGCTACAGAGTAGTCTGCTTGGTGGAAAAATATCTTAATTATATTTAGACATATAAGTTGGATAAGATCTCCTCCAATTCTGAAATCTACAGTAATCTATTTATGTCTGACTGAGACTAGTCAACATCAAATCCAGTCTACCTGGAAAAATAGGTCTGTTCAGAAGTACAGACTTTGCCCATATGTCATCAAATGGATCCATTTGCTCTTTTTCTCTACCCAAGAGTATGAAAAAGGCTGGTCAATGCCTCCATCTAGGGATTCCATTTCTACCCTATAGCTGCTCTGAACAAAACACTGAACACATATGAATGTTGAACATTATTTGGAGAATAGATAGACACATAGGAGGTACAGTGTGCTGTTTGACTCCAACTCTCACGAGAAAGTGAAAATGGGGATTTTTATGGGGATGTGGGGTACACTCTTAGGGCTGCTTTCTGGGAAGATTCAGAAAAATGAAATGTTCACAAAGGAGAAAGAAATAGCAACTTACATGGTCCATGGTTAGAACTGTAAAGAATTGATCAGGGAATTCCACTTCTGGTATGACAGCATGAGGAGCTCCACCGACATGCTCCCCATTGAAACTGGTAAAAATTATATATAAAAACATAGAGCAAATGAAGAAACATTTGTAAATCTACTAAAACTTATTAAGAACTGTGAAAGTCTGCAGTATCTTAATCTAACCTGCACCCTTCCTTGTCCATCCCATCCTAGTGAGAAAAAGATTCCACTGCAAACTAGTACAGCCAAGGACACAAACTTCCTCACCACTCATGCCCTGTTCCCAGTCAGATAACTATCTTCCTGGGAGGAGTAGAACATCAGCATTTCTCATTCTGCCCCCAGATACCTGTTGCTCAGGCAAATGCAACAAAGGAATGGAGATTTTCTTCTGCCTAGTATCCACACAAGAATTGTATGTTGTACCATGGGTGTGGCACTGCTGAGAATACTGGGGTTCCAACTGTCTTTGCCTTGGCTCATAGGGCAGGAGTTCCATGCCACAAGAGGCAAGTTGAGACCTAGGACTGCTGCCCAATCCCCTCCAGAGCCCTCTCCAAAGGAACTGCCTTCATTTGCAACAGAGTGTGAAGAAGTTCAAGGGTAAGGACATTCTCAAAAACACTGGAAATTTTGGTGAAAGGCTATTGCAAGAAGATTGAAAAATTCATTGGAGTTAAATGCTAAACGGTAGGCTGGCTAGTTTGTCAGAAAGGATCAGAGAAAGATACTTGGGGAGCCCTTCCTATTGTCAGAACAAATCTCAGACACTGACTTTATTTCATTAGTCTGCGAAGCAGTGTAACCCCACACCATTACTGAAAACAATAGTGCTATCAGTCACAATCAGTGGATCCTAACAGCTTGGTGTGGTCAGGTAAAGAGACACTCAAAGACAGCCCTGTCAAAACCACTGTCATCCAAGGGTAACTGTGGTAATAGCAAAGTCTATACCCCAAGGAGCAACATCAGAGATTTACACTATGGGGGAGATAGATTTCACTTCATTAATATAGCCAGTCACTAAACAAGAAAGCAAATAACAATAACAGACCTGGGGAGAAGAAGTAGACAAAAGCACCAGAGTTACAACAACTATCTAAAATATCTACTTTCCACAAACAAGAGACGGGTGAAGAAGTAGGAAAATATAACCCATAAACCAAAAACACTAAAGCCAAAACCAAACAGACAACAGAAACTGCCTGTGAGGAAGCAACCAGATTTAACAAAGACTTCAAAGTAGCCATTATAAATATGTTCAATAAACAAAGGGACCCATGCTTAAAGTAAATGAAGGTATGATCACAATGTCATATCAAATAAAGAATCAGTGAAGAGATAGAAGTTATTTAATATCTGAACATAAAATCTATCATCCAAAATTCAGTTTTCAAATCTTATCTTTGGCTGTTACTGTGTAACCTTTTACTAAGTTACTTAACTGCCTTAATTTTCTCATCAGTAAAATGGAAATAACAATATGACCTACCTCAAAGTGTTGCTGTCTGGACCAAATTAAGTAAAAGACATAAAGCATTTTCAGTGCCATACCTAATAAAAGCTGTCTGCTAATTTATGAAATGGCAAAGAATATTTCACATCCCTTGTTTCATTATTTTTTAAAAATTCCCTCTATGCTTCACCTTTGTGCTACAGTGAAATTTGAGATTTTCAGGTCTGTTCTTTCCTATAATGTTAACTCATTTCAGAGTCCAGCCTTGAGATTACAATTTTTCCTCAATAATATTTGTCACAAAGATTCTCAAAAATGAAAGGACATATCTCCTTGGCCTCTACACAAAGCTGCAGACATATAACTAGAATCTATCTAATATGTGACAATTTGAGCATAAAAGGCTTAATCTTGTTCCCCTGTCCAACACAGAGAGTTACATGCATATTTATTTCTGTTTCTATAAAACTGTCCTTTCAAGTGTAATTTGTATAATGAGGTCTTGTATGATACCTGGATTTCCCAGATCATTCCTATGTCCTCTGAAAGAAACCACCACTTCTTAAAAAACCATGAATCTCTGATCAGCAGTCTTAATTCATGATTTGTTCTCCTGGTAATTGTTTATTTGATATCTATGTAATCTCCAAAGCTTTGAAAAGTTAGATATGTCAAATCACATGGTGACCACTGGCACTTTCTACTTATGCCTACATGCCTAGAAGTGTGATAAAACTGTGACTTTGTCTCACTTATGTGGCAAATTTATGTAATTCTTTTTGCAGAAACAAAAGAAGAAATACATACACAGGTTCAAAAATTCTGAACAAAATATTAGCAAACTGAATTCAACAATACATTAAAAGGATCATACACCATGACCAAGTGGGATTTATTCCATGGATGCAAGAATGGTTCACCATCCCCAAAACAATTAATGTGATACATCATATTAACAAAATGAGGGATAAAACACACATGATCATCTCAATAGATGCATAAAAAGCATCTGACAAAATTACACATCCATTTATGATAAAAATTCTCAGTAAACTGGATACAGAGGGAACATACCTCAGCATAATAAAGGTCATATATAACAAGTCCACAGCAAATATCATACTTAATGGTGAAAAGCTGAAAGCTTTTCTTCCAAGAACAGGAACAAGACAAGGATACCCACTCTTGACACTTTCATTCAACACAGTATTAGAAGTCTTAGCCAGAGCAATTACATGTTAAAAAAAAAAAAAGAGAGAAACAGAAAAAAGAAATAAAAGACATCTAAATGAGAAAAGAAGCAAAACTGTCACTATTTGCAGATGTGATATTACATACAAGAAAAGCCTAATGATTCCACCAAAAAACTATTATAAGTAATAAACGAATATAATAAAGTTGCAGGATACAAAATCAATATACAAAAAATCAGTTGTATTTCTATGGACTAATAATGAACACTCAGAAAGAAAAATTATGAGAACAATCCCGTTTACAAGTGCATCAAAAAGAATAAAATACCTAGGAATAAATTGAGCCAAGGAGGTGAAAGACCTGTACACCAAAAAAATAAGACACTGATGAAAGAAAGTGAAGACGAAATAAATAAATGGAAAGGTATTCCATGTTCATGGATTGGAAGAATAAATGCTACCCAAAACAATCTACAGATTCAGGGTAATCCCTATCAAAATTCCCATCCAATGGCATCTTTCAGAGAAATAGAAAAAAAGTCCTAAAATTTGTATGGAATCACAAAAGGCCCCAAATAGCCAAAGAAATTTTGAGAGAGAAAAATAAAGCTGGAGGCATCATGCTTCCTGATTCCAAATTATATTACAAAGCTATAGTAATTGAACCAATGTGGTATTGGTTTTTTTAAAAAACACACACAGAGAAAGGAACAGAATAGACAGCCCAGAAATAAACTCAAGTACTTATGGTCAATTTATGACAATGGAGCCAAGAATATACAATGTAGTAAGGACAGTCTCTTCAATAGATAGTTTTGGGAAAATGGACAGCCACATGCAAAAGCATGAAACTAGACCACTATTTTGCACCATACACAAAACTCAAAAGACTTGAACATAAAACCTGAAAACATAAAACTCCTAGAAGATAATACAGTGGGTAAGCAATTTTACATCCGTCTCGGCAGTGATTTTTTTTTGGATTTAGCACAAAAAAGCAAAAGCAACAAAAGCAAAAAACAAAACAAAACAAACAAGTGGGACTACATCAAACAAAAAAACCATCAGCAAAATGAAAAGGCAACCTTCTAATGGAGAAAATATTTGCAAATCATATTACTGATAAGGGGTTAATATCCAAAACATACAAAGAACTCATAGAACTCAATAGCAAAAAAACAAACAATTCGATTTTAAAAATGGGCAGAGGGTTTGAATAGACATTTTTCCAAGGAAAACATAGATTTCCACCAGGTACATGAAAAGGTGCTCAACATCATTAATCATCAGGGAAATGCAAATCAAAACCACAATGAAGGGCTTCCCTGGTGGCGCAGTGGTTGAGAGTCCGCCTGCCGTTGCAGGGGACACGGGTTCGTGCCTCGGCCCGGGAGGATCCTACGTGCTGCGGAGTGGCGGGGCCCGTGAGCCATGGCCGCTGGGCCTGAGCGTCCAGAGCCTGTGCTCCGCGACGGGAGAGGCCACAACAGTGAGAGGCCCGCATACCGCAAAAAATAAATAAATAAAATAAACCACAATGAAACATCACCTCAACTGTTAGAATGGCTATCATCAAAAAGACAGATAACAAATGCTGGTGAGGATGTGGAGAAAAAGAAATCCTTGTGCACTGTTCGTGGGAATGTAAATTGGTACAGCCACTATGGAAAACAGAATGGAGATTCCTTTAAAAACTTAAAAACAGAAATACCATATGATCCTGCAATTCCACTTCTGGGTATTTATTTTAAGGAAACTAAAACACTAACTCAGGAAGACTTATGTACCCCCCATGCTCATGCAGCATTATTTACAATAGCAGGCATGGAAACAACCTAAGTGTCCACAGATGGATGAATGGGTAAAGAAAATGTCACTCACACACACACACACACACACACACACACACACACACACGGAATATTATTCAGCCACTAAAAAAAGAATGAAATCTTGCCGTTTGTGACAACATGGATGAACCCTGACGGCATTATGCTAAGTGAAATAAGTAAGAGTAAGACAAATACTGTATGATATTACTTATATGTGGAATCGAAAAAACCAAAAACCAAAAGACAAACTCCTAGACACTGAAAACAGATAGATGGTTGCCAGAGATGGTGGGTAAGGGGTGGACAAAATGGGTGAAGGTGGTCAAAAGGTACAAACTTTTAGTTATAAAATAAATAAATCATGGGGATCAATGTACACCATGATGACTATAGTTAATAATACTGTACTGTATATTTGAATGTTGCTAAGAGTGTATCTTAAAAGTTCTTATCACAAGGAAAAAAAACAACTCATAATTATGTATAATGATGAATGTTAACTAGATTTATTGTGGTCTTTTTGCAATATACACAAATATCGAATCATTATGTTATTCACTTGAAACTAATACGATGTTATATGTCAATTATATCTCCAAAAAAATAAAACAAAACAACAACAGAAAGCCCCACATACCTAGAGAGAAAAATTTTGGAAGAATGTACATTATGTTATTACAAGTGATTATTCTGGATGGTGGGACTATGAGTAATTATTGACTTTATACTTTCCAAGTTCCTTAAAAACTGAATAGTTTACAACACACCTGCATTAATTCCATCATCAGAAATATATGAGAGGTATTTCTGCATAACAGATTTAACAGAGTTGGAGGCAAGTTTTCCTTCTGTTTAATAACATTATGAACAAAAAGATCTTCAAAATGAGTGGGAACATGAAGGAAATTTGTGACTGAAATAAATTACTTCTACAAACTTATGAACATCCTTTAGTTGCATCACTCCAGTGTGCAGTAGGGTACATTCACTATTCACGTACTTGAATTAACAAAATTCAAGATGGTAGCATTTTCAGACTAAATAAGAAAATGTGTGTAAAGAAGGCAGAAATGTGTTTGGTACAGCGTACACGCTTATTACATATGGCTTAGTTTTTTAACTTCATTATTCAAAAACTAGTATTTTAGATATATAAAATTGCTTACAAATGCAATCTTAGTAAAACAGATTCATATACAATACTGACAATTTGGAATGTTCTTTTCCCTATGTAAAAATACTGTATAATATTACATATTAAGCATTTTTCTTTTTATGACTAACTCCATAGTTTCTCTTATCTGCATGGTATTATCATCACATTTACGTAATGTGATTAACTTAGTTTTTAAGATTATATACACTTATATAACCCCATGAAGTTACAGACATTCTGCAAACAAAACCAAACATACCAAAAAAAAAAAAAGTTAGGAACTATATAATAGAATAATTTTGAACATAATTTCAACAGATTTGTGGTCCTTTGTGAGCACCAAAATGGAATCAAATTGCCTTAGGTTAAGAATTTCTATTTTAGGACTTTTGCAAATCTGGCTGTTAAAAATTCCTTTTAAGTGCTCATCAAAATTAACTTTATATTTTCATTACTCTTCATTTATAGAAATTTATGAGGAATATTTAGAATCTTCACATAATAACAACTATTTTTTTTCTTGAGGACTTATTAAGTACAAGGTACTCATTAAGTGGTCTAGGGCTATGCCCAGATTAATGTATCCAATTCTCATAAAATCCATAAGGCACTGATGTGATTATTATGTACATTTTATAAAAAGAAATTATAAAACATAGACTAATAACTATTGACCTCCTTGAAATATGACTAGTGTGAACAAAGAACTGAATTTTCAATTTAGTTTTAATTAAAATACAAAAGCAATATAAAATGTTTTTCAATTAAACACAATTTTATTGTTTTGGTGTGAATATATTTCACCTTAACCACTGAAAATTTAGCATCCAAATTGAGAAGTGCTATAACAATAAAATATGCACGAAATTTTGAAAACTTAGTATGAAGATATGAATGTAAAATACTTCAATTTATTTATTATATGTTGAAATAATATTTTAGAGATATTGGTTCAAATAAGATGCATTATCAAAATTAATTTCAACTATTTCTTCCTACTTTTTAAAATGTGTTCAATAGAAATTATAAAATTATCTAAGTGGCTTTCATTATATTTCCATTAGTATTGCTTTAGACTCAAATACCACTATACCACACTGCCTATCACAGTCTACACCAATATGTGGTCTGAAACAAAGTCTACTGCCAAATCTCAAACAAGACTTGGTTGTCACCACTCAAAACTCCCCATGGATTCTCTGGAAAAACTCCCTGCCCTTGTACACACATACCTCTCTTCACGAAACTCCAATCATATACCCACTCTTAAATGTCAAAGTCAACTTTGTCACTTACTGATTGAAATCAAACCACTTCCTATCTTGCCTTGTTTGGAAACCAAAGGTATCTGCTATGTTATTCTACCTAACCTTAACAAAGCATATTCTAAAACAAGCCCTTAATTTATCCTCCATGAGTTGTATTTCTGTGCTATCCTTTGGAAAGAAGAGCATGTGCAGTAATTGAATGATTTACCCAACGGGTATGGGAATATTAACTGGAAGGGAAAAGGGTATTTGGAAAGGCACTGGAAGAGAAGGGGACCCATCTCTATGGCCCTGTTATTAATTGGGAAGGGAAGTCCTATGAACCAGGAAAATTGATAAGTCACAATTAGGTAGGGAAATTTAAAAGAAGGAAAGCAAATATTCTATGCTCTGTAAAACAAAAATGTATGAAAACAAAAAGCAAACACGAACTGACCTTGTATGGGCCATTAAGTTAGTAGCAATGCTCTCCACTTCAGAACTTGCAGAGCTACAGGACCAAGAAGAAGGGACTTGTGAGACTCAGGACTGGCTAAGAGTCGTGGTGAACATACTGTCCACCATCAGACATGACCCATCACCCACCACAAATACAAGCGGATGGAAGTAAGAGTGAAACTAGAATGCTGACTTTTACCAGTATCAGAGAAAAAGGTAAGCATCACCTATGCCCAGACCTGGAATCTAAGTTCACAGCAGTTTCTACAGGACACAGCTCAGGGAATGCTGTGGTTATGAAAGGTGTAAATGGCCTCCATAATGCATCCAAGGGAGTTTAACCCACGAAGGGATTCTACACCTGTGCCCTCCCCCTCATGTCTTCCCAGAAGCCTGTCTTGAAGGCAAGTGCAGGCCTAAATGCTAATCCAAGGATTCAGTATGTACTTTTCTATTGGGAACTTTCATTATAGGAGTGAAATTCATGACTTTCACTCTGATGGCCATCCCTCTACAGCTAGACCCAACTGGCTACATGGTGTGAGGACAGAAGAGAATCCAGGGAAACACATTCCAAGAAACGATGGAACCTACAATTGGACCTGGATGGGCAACACTCACTTCACCAATGCCCTCTCTGTAAAGTACGAGGCTGGGTACTGGGGACATGGTGTTAATAGCTTATACACACACACGTACAAAAAAATTTTACACACTCCTAGATGAAAAAAACAAAACTCCAAACTTCAACAAGCTCATTGAAAACAAAATTTAAAAACTCCACTTCGTGCACACTTATAGTCAGTCACAACAGAGATGTTACAGGATCACTCGGTCACAGTGTCAGTCAGACACCCTTGTCGCCACGTCCATGTTAACCATGATCACACAGTAGGCTCCGCCCCCGCTGACAGTCTCACCAACCCAATCAGATACCAGTAACGCCAACCCAGGGCCCCGTCACACGCACTCTAGCCCTCGCTCTCACGCACGCACAGGCGCGAACTAACACTCAACAAGGACGCCGTCACAAACAGTAGCACCCGCAACCATGGTCGTCCGCGGCTCACGCATACACAAGCTCCTGGTTCCACAAGCCCCATCCACGCTCTGAGAGCTTCAGGCCTCCTCACCGCCAGCCCCTCCCGCAGCTTAACCTGCGTCACCTCAACTCACCAGGTATAACCCAGTAATGACCACGACACCGGAAGGTGAACCAAAGGTCGAAGGTCATTGGCGGCTCTGGGGCCTGTGGGAAACGTAGTCCAACACCGAAAAAGTCCAGACTTTCGAGCAGAGCGTGGAGCCCATCAGCTGCAGAGACACTCCCCTCCCCGCCCCGAGACTACCGGGAATTGCAGGGCGCAAAGATCGCACGACTTTGGTGGAGGGGTTGCAGCTGGTTGTCCTTCCAGATGCCGAAGAGCCGGGTGATGGTTCTCTGAGAGCGAGGTGAGGTCACGGAAGGAAGGAGAGCCCAAGCCGAGGAAGTAATCGCAAACCTAGGCCGGGGAGGGCAGAAAAGGGAACCGGAAGCCGGTGCGGGCCGAGGAGGCAAACGGAAAAATCCTGGCTCGGGTAGGGTTGGCTGAGAATTGGAAGCTCCGGGCCTAGGAGGGAAGAGGGAGTTGGGAACCCAGCAGAGGAGGGCCGGGGCGGGAATCGTGAATCTCTGCCGAGGGAGGCCGGGCTAAGAAGGGCTGAAGTCGTGCGGAGGGACTTCGGGCAGGAAAGAGCCCAGGCGAGAAGTTCACTCAGGCCTGTACGTGCGGGACCCCAGGTCCGTGATCGTGAACCAGAGGGTCAAGGGTTTTGTTGTTTTTGTCAGTTTTGGCCCTTGAGAAAACCCCAACACCCAAGGCACATAGCAGACGCGCAGTGAGTGTATGCACGCCCTTGGCGTGTTTAATATCGTCACTGCCAGGAAGTTCGCTGGTGTCCTTTTCCTTTAGTTTCATAGCAGAGACAGCCATGGTTCTGATACATGTCATCGTAGTTTAGCTTTGTCAGTTCTACAATTCCAATTGTCTCCTTTAGCTCATCCTAGTATTGTAAGATTTATTAATGTTGTTTAGTTCATTCCTTTTGTTTCTGGACAGCATTCCATTGTGCAAATGTGCCACAATTTGTGTTTTCATTTTTCTCTGTATGAACATTTAGTTTATTTCCAGGTTTTATGTATTTTGATAACGCTGGCATGTTTCCATTTCTCCTGGGGAGATACCTAGTGGAAGAAAATGCTGATAATAGTTTAAGTTTCTATTTAACTTTCTAAGAAGCTGACAAACCTTGTAGGATGATTAGTTACGATTTCTGTTTGAGACTGTATGTGACTGTGAAGTAAGTGGTTTCTGAGTTTGATTTGGTATTCTTCTATGGAATTAGGAGATGGGCTCAGTGGAGTTAGGAATATCACGTATAGTCCATGGAATTGTGGTTTTGTGAAGTGGGTGAGATTATAGGAAACAAGGTGTCTGTATCAACTCTTATCATGATTTTGTGTGTTCATTATAATGTGACTGTGAAAGTGGATCACTACATAAGTGATATTAATGAATGACTGCGAAACTGTGTGTGTCTAGTTAGGTGTGTTTCATTTTGGTTCTGCTTGCAGAATTATGACTGTTTCTAATCAAGTAAAATAGCAGTATAAGATTATCCAAAGGAAATGAAACAGGATATTAAAGAGATAACTGACTCCTTCCTATCTTCACTGCAGCAATATTCACAATAGCCAAGACATGGAAACAGCCTAAGTGTCCACTGACAGATGAATGGATAAAGAAAATGTGTGTGTTTACACCCATGCACTCATTCACACACACACTCATTCTCACACACACACACACACACACACACTGGAGTATTATTTGGCCTTAAAGAAGGAAATCCCACCATTTGTGACAACATGGAAGGACATTGAGGGCATTATGCTAAGTGAAGTAAGTCAGACAGAGAAAGGCAAATACTATGTTCTCACTGTATGTGGAATCTAAAAAAACCCAAACTCATTGAAATACAGAGTAGAATAATAGTGGTTGCCTGAGGGTGAGAGAAAGGGAGAGATGTTGGTCAAAGGTTATAAGATGAATAAGTTCTGGGGATCTAATGTACAGCATGGTGACTATTATTAATAATACTCTGTATTATATACTTGGAAGTTGTTAAGTGATTAGATCTTAAATGTTATCACCACACACAAAAAAGCATAATTATATGAGGTAACTAACCTTATCGTGGTGATCTTTTCCCAATATATACATGTATCAAATCATCACATTGTACACCTTGAACTTAAGTATGTTACTTTAAAAAAAAAAGAATTGGAAAGTAGGAGGTAAAATCAATTTCTAGATGACTGGATTGTATACTTGGAACACCATCTGAACTAATTCTAATATGTTGAAATGACTAGGGTTCAATAAGTAGTTCACAAGAAAATACTTTTTTTACCTCTATGTACTACTTTTAACAGATTTGAGTGAGTTTTTTTCCCCTGTTCCTGGATGAAATTATGGGTAATTTAATAACTTTTTCAGTCGCTCTAAGCTAAGGAAAAGTATCTGAAATACTTCGAATCACAAGGTCAGTCTCATAGCAATTAAATTAGTCATTTTCTAATAAAAATGTTTACTGTAAAAATCAATATTTAAACTTCATTTAAAGGAAAAATTTCTTCCATCTGACTGAAACCTGCAGTGTGGAAAAGTACATAATCAGTTTCTTCTCTATTTCCCTAGCCTATATTACTGAATAGTTAATATTTAGCATAATGAATATTAATATTTTATAGTAACTGTTTACTGTGTAAGTAGGCAGATTTAATCAAGTTGTTATGGAAACTCTAAGGTAAGTGCAGTTTCACATGTTTTCTTATGCCTCCCTTCTCTCTTCCTTGTTCATTTTTCTAAAAAAGAATCGAAAAGAGCAAAGGTCCTCTCTTGCAAATCTTAAAGCCATGGCTCCGATTAGATGACGTTTCTTTTCTCCTTTCTGCAATAGTCTTTTTCCCCTAGCATATATGAGCAGTTTCCCATTTTGAAACTTCCTGGAGATAGGATTCCCTTTCATGAAACTGGTCCACATTTCCTTTTATTCTCTCCAGATAAACCTGTACCTTATCCAACATCTTCTTCTAATTTTAACTAATGTTCACTTACTAATTGCATGTTTCACTCAGCATCTCCTTTCTCATGCCCACAAATGGAAATTCTCTTGAGTTAAATAAGCATATATTCCTTGAATGAACCTTTCTTGTCTAGACAGTGATTTGATGTCTAAGTATTGAGTGCTTAGGAGAGCCCATACAAGAAGAAGACTTTATTATGTCCACAGACCTTGGTTTTCTAGTGAGTAAACATAGACGTAAAATCAATAGATTATAATATTACTATATGGCAAGAAGGGAGGTTCCCGTGTTACACTGTGTCCTTTCTTCCATCTCCAGCTCACCCTTATGGATCATGTTTCTCCATCTCTCCCTCGTAGTCATATCCCAGGAGTGCTTTGTCCCATTTACACGTCTCCATTCTGTAACAAGCACCAAAGGCATGGAAGTAATCTATGGTTGAAAAAGCAGATAGAAAAGCCTACTTTCTATACACACTAAAGCACTGGAGAAGAGAGAGGTCAAGAGAAGCAGGTCCTTGGTGACAGGAGCCTAGGAATAGAGCAGGCCTTGAACCTCAGTAAAATTAGAAAAGCTGCCCTAAGCCTTCCTTTGGTCATTAATTCAATACTACCCACTCTTTTTTCTTCTCCATGCCTCCCTTACATTTTTTTAAAAATGAGGAAATCATTCCATTTTTTTTTTCCTCTCCTCTAGGTAAGAGGCAAGAACAAAGTATAGTAGAAATTTTAAAAATTATTTATTTTTTTTTAAATTATTTTTTTAAATTTATTTTTGGCTGCATTGGGTCTTTGTTGCTGCGCACCGGCTTTCTCTAGTTGCAGTGAGTGGGGACTACTCTTAGTTGCAGTGCACAGGCTTCTCATTGCAGTGGCTTCTCTTGTTGCAGAGCATGGGCTCTAGGTGCACAGGCTTCAGTAGTTGTGGCACATGGGCTCAGTAGTTGTGGCTCGTGGGCTCTACAGCACAGGCTCAGTAGTTGTGGCACAAGGGCTTAGTTGTTCCACGGCATGTGGGATCTTCCTGGACTAGGGATCAAACCCATGTCCCCTGCATTGGCAGGTGGATTCTTAACCACTGTGCCACCAGGGAAGTCCCAGAAATTTTTTTAAAAGAGAGACGTAACAAGTGGATGCCTGCCCCTACTCCCCCCATAAACACAGAGAAATGCCATCTAAACTATGACAGAATGTCTTAAAAATGGTCAAGTTCAAAAGAAAAGAAAAGGAAAAAGGAAAATTCTGCATCCAGAAACAAAGAGATGAATCACAACCGTAAATGTAAAGGTAACTTTGAGCTGACACCTCATAGAGATCTTTGATCCCATATATAATGCTTAAGAGTACTAACTGGGGTCTGGGGTTCTAATTTCTACACAGGAACAGGGGGCAGAGAGCTGGAACTAAGACCCTGCTTAGTCCTATAAAATATTTCTAGAAAAATACTACTCACTGGCCCAAAGAGATGAGGGAGCTTGCAATCTCTGAGACTTTTTTAGGGGATTGGGGGCAAAAAATAAAAATATGGTATTACTCCACTTATATGAAGTATCTAGAGTAGTCAGACATATAGAAACAGATAGCAGGATGGTGGTTGCCAGGGGCTGGGGAAGAGGAAATGGAGAGTTATTGTTTAATGGATACAGTTTCAGTTTTTCAAGATAAAAAGTTCTAGAGCCTGGTTGCATAACAATGTGAATATCCTTAACAGTATTGATCTATACACTTTAAAATGGTTAAGATGGTAAATTTTATGTTATGTGTGTTTTACCACACTTTTTAAAAATGAATAACGGCTGAAAGAAACTAGAAAAAGACAACCCAAAAAACAAAACCCAAAATAAGTAGAAGAAATAAAAATAGGTAGAAATCAATGAAGTAAAAAGCAGACAATAGAGAAAATGAATAAAACCAAAAGTTGTTTATTTGGAAAGATTTTAAAATTTATAAATCCATATTAAGAATAGTTAATAGGGCTTCCCTGGTGGCGCAGTAGTTGAGAGTCTGCCTGCCAATGTGGGGGGCATGGGTTCATGCCCCGGTCCGGGAAGATCCCACATGCCACGGTGTGGCTGGGCCCGTGAGCCATGGCCGCTGAGCCTGCGCATCTGGGAGAGGCCACAATGGTGAGAGGCCTGTGTCCCTCAAAAAAAAAAAAAAAAAGAATAGTTAATAAAAGAAAACACAAATTACCCATGTCAGAAATGAAAATGGAGATATCACTACCGACCCCACAGACAGCAAAAAAATAAGGGACTGTTATGAACAAGTTGATGCCAATAAATTACACAACACAGATAAAATGCTATTATTGCTTGAAAAGCACAACTTCCCAAAACTAACTCAAGAAGAAATAGAAAAACAGAATCTCTCTGTATCTATTAAAGAAATTTAATTTTTAATTTAAAAAAATTCCTACATGGAGAACCTGGTTGAATTCTACTGAAATGCTTACAACTCGGCAGGAAGTAAATGTAACAGCACTGCTTTAGAAATTCTTTTAACTCAGGGCACATGAGATTAAGTTGAAATAAACAACAACCTCTTCCTCCACTGAAATGAGCTGAAAAACAAAACCTATAAATCAACAAGAAGGGACTTCCCTGGTGGTCCACTGGTTGAGAATCTGCCTTCCAATGCAGAGGACACAGGTTCGATCCCTGGTCAGGGAACTAAGATCCCACATGCCTTGGGGAAACTAAACCTGCACGTGGCAACTAAGCCTGCGCACCACAACTACTGAGCCTGCACACCACAACTACAGAGCCTGTGTGCCTCAACTACAGAGCCCACATGATCTGGATCCCATGTGCCACAACTAGAGAGCCCACGCACCACAACTACTGAGCCTGCATGCTCTGGAGCCTGCCCACCACAACGAAGAGCCCGCCCACCACAACAAAAGATCCTGTGTGTGGCAACTAAGACCCAACACAGCCAAAATAAATAATTAAATAAAAAGGAAGGAAATTTTTTAAATCAAAAAATTTTTAAAAATTAATCAAAAAGGAAAAAGCCATCACAGGAGAGTCAGCAGGTAAAGAAATAAAGTTGGTGGTGGGTAAGGGAATTGGGTGAAGATGGTCAAAAGGCACAAACAAGTAAGTACTGGAGATATACAACAATGTGACTATAGTTAACAATGCTGAATAGCATAGATGAAAGTTGCTAATCCTAAAAGTTCTCATCAGAAGGAAAAAAATTATTCTGTAACTATGTGAGGTGACAGGTATTAACTAAACTTATTGTGGTGATCATTTCACAATATATACATGTGTCAGGGATCATGCTGTGCACCTTAAGCTTATATGATGTTATATGTCAATTACATCAGTAAAACTGGGCGGGGGGGGGGGAGAAAGTTGGTACCTACAAGAACTGCATATAATATGACAACATAAAAGAATATGAAATAAATGTTTAAAATGGAAAAGTCAACAAAAGCACAATACATAAAAAGAATCTGCAGATAGTAAAAGAATAAAGAGAATTTCCAGAAATAAAAATCAAACAACAAAAACCCGAGAACTTAAAAAATTAACACTACTGAAAAGTAAATTATTAGACTTAAACATGTATCTGAGGGAATCACCTAGAAGGCAGCACAGAGATGAAATGTAAAATATAGAAGGGACACTATAAGAGATACAGAAGGAAATGAAAAGGCTCAATACACATCTAATGTCATAAAACAGAGAAAGGAGAGGAGGCATCAGAAAAGAAAATGGTTTAGAACTTTTCATAATTAAAGTCATGATTTCACGATCAGGAATCAAAATAAGTTGTAAATGGGATAATGAAAGTAGATCTAACACCTAGACACATCCTGATACTGCAAAATAACAAATCTTCTGAAGGAAAGAAAAAGAAAGAAAACATGTTACCTAAAAGGAATGATGATTAGGCACATGAGATGTCAGAAGACAATGGAATACTACCTTCAAAATGATAAAGGAAAAATAGCAGTCAAGAATGGGGCAGAATAGGGGCTTCCCTGGTGGCGCAGTTGTTCAGAGTCCACCTGCCGATGCAGGGGACATGGGTTCGTGCCCCGGTCTGGGAAGATCCCACATGCTGCGGAGCGGCTAGGCCTGTGAGCCATGGCTGCTGAGCCTGCGCATCTGGAGCCTGTGCTCCACAACGGGAGAGGCCACAACAGTGAGAGGCCCGCGTACGGCAAAAAAAAAAAAAGAATAGGGAAAAATAAAGACATTTAAGGCAAAGAATGGGGATTCTTTCATAGACTCACTGGAGAATTTCTAGAACATACACATTAGCAAGAAGTAAATTGATCCCAGAAAGACAGAATGAGATAAAATTTGTTGGGAAGTCTAAGTAAGTGTATACTAAGTAATAATGATTAATTAATGGCGTTTCAAAACAAAAGATTAAAAAGCACTAACAATAGAAAGAATAGACTTAAAGCATTCTAAAATCTTCGAGGTGTCCTCTCCCAGTGAAATCATGGACGATGCTAACTTTTTTCAGCAATAGTGTGTGACTAAGCATGGAGTACTGCCAATCAGGGAAGCTCATCTGAGCCTTGGTGTCCAGAGTTTCTACTGGGGCTCAGTCATATAGACATGGTTGACTGCCTGCATGGCTGACCTTAGTTTCCAGCCCCCTCCAGAGTTTGCACTAATACTGCATGACTCAAAACTCCAACCTAAATCACATTATTAGACTCTTCGGTTTTTACCCTCAGGTAAACAAAGACACTATCAAGCAGGATATTCCAAGGGTTTAGTGATCACCTCCCAGGAGCCAAAGGCAAAGGCAAGACCTCTCTTTGTGTAAGGTTAATTCTTTACTACATAAGAATAAAAACAGAAAATATTACAATAAATAAACTAATAGTATGTGTTAGGAAAACTCAGAAACAAATTCAAGAATAAATTACAAATGAAAGTTTACCAGAAGTGAAGACAAACAAGCAATAAAGAAAAACAATAAAACCACAGATTATATCTTAAGACAAATAAAATTTTAAAAAATACAAATTTTCAAAGTAAAGAATATATAAGCAGCCAGGGGCTCAATAGTCTACCATAAGAGTTTTCAGTTCTGGGATAAGGAGATTGATTCACTTGGTGTTTATACCTGCCACAAGAGTGGTGGGTCTTAGTATCAGGGCTTGCTTGCCCACAGCCTCTATGAGATTATTTTTCCAAAAAAAAAATTCAAAATAAAGGTATAAAAAGAGAAAGAGTTCACATATCTTCTGTCAGTGGTGGAAAATGGAGCCCATGAAGGAGCTCAATCTTCTTGACCACAACTGGGGAAAGAATCAGGGTCTAGACCCATGTGTTGACATGTACAGAGAAACTCAGGCAGAGTTTGTGGTCTGCATGGATGACAGCCTGGATACATGCAGAGTAACTGGGTAATAACTAAATATACTGAAGATATCTGGAACCATGATTCTCATAGTCAGAGAAGATAGGTACAAACATGTAAAAGAAGAGGTCTGAAATAAACCTTGTTAAATTGGATTGGAATTAGAGGTGTCAGTGTCCACTACACAATTTTTAACAGTGTTTAAATCTTAACAAGGCAGAATTCTATATTCAGAGAAAATATATTCAAGAATGAACGAAGGGGCTTCCCTGGTGGCGCAGTGGTTGAGAATCTGCCTGCTAATGCAGGGGACACGGGTTCGAGCCCTGGTCTGGGGGGATCCCACATGCCGCGGAGCAACTAGGCCTGTGAGCCACAACTACTGAGCCTGTGCGTCTGGAGCCTGTGCTCCGCGACAAGAGAGGCCGCAATAGTGAGAGGCCCACGCACCGTGAGGAAGAGTGGCCCCCGCTTGCCACAACTAGAGAAAGCCCTCGCACAGAAACGAAGACCCAACACAGCCAAATATAATAAATAAATAAAAATTAAAAATCACAGTATTCCAAATCATTAAAAAAAAAGAATGAATGAAAAATAAAGATACTTTTAGATAAGAGAAAAATAACAATTTATTACCAACACACCTGCATTACAAGAAATGCTAAAAGGAAGCTTTTCAGGCTAAAACACAATGCTACCAGTGGGGAAATGGAATCTTCAGGAACAAAGGAAGAGAGCATAAATGGTAACTCTCTGGATAAATGTAATAACTCTTTTATTTTAACTTCTTTAAACTACATATAAGTACTCAAGGTAAAAATTATAGTCTGTTGTGTTTATATAGATACAGACTGTGTAGCTAGTAGAGTGGCTATACTGTTTTCAGATAAACTACACCAGTGATAAAGAGGGACATTCCATGATAGAAGAGTCCATACATTAGCAAGAATTATTATCATATATGTGTACACACCTAAAAACACAACATCAAACAACACTGCACTTGCATGACCCTAAGAATGAGTGCCTCCTTAAATTTTGCACCCCAGGTGCTTTACTCAATTCAGCATTACTGTAGTCCTGGCCCTGATTTTAATATCTCAGCAATTGAAAAAAATACAAGACCAAAAAAATCATGAAGACGTAAATGATATGAACTATCAACCAACTTGGACAAATTAATATTTGTACAATAATTCACCCAACATCCATCGAATACATATTCCTTTCAAGTGCACACGACATATTCACCAATGTAGACTATATATTAGGCCATACAAAAAGTGTCAATGAATTTCAAAGGATCAGAATCATACACAGTGTATTCTCTGATCAAATAGGACTAGATTGAAAATCAATAACAATGAAGTAGCTAGAAAACACACAAATGTTTGGAAGTTAAGCAACACACTTCTATATAATCCATGGGCTAAAGAGGAAATCAAAACGGAAATAAAATATTTTGAACTGACTGATAAAAATACAATATATAAAAATTTGTGGAATGGAGTTAAAGTAGGGAATTTCTGGCTTTAAATGTTATATTAGAAGAGAAAAAGGGTCTAAAACCAGTAACCAGAGGTTCCACTTTAAGAAGCTAGGAAAAGAAAGGCAAAGTAAACCCTCAGTACCTAGAAGGAAAAAGAGAAGAAATAAACTAAATAGAAAATAGACATACAATTAGCCAAACCAAAAGTGATTTCTTTGGAAAGAGCAACAAAATTGATTAAACCTTACCTAGATTTGTTAAAAATAAAAAACTGCAAAGACAAGTCACCAATATCAGGAATGAAAAAGAACTTATCACTAAGGAATATATAAATAGTAGAAGTCTAACAAGGGAATTATTATGAACCACTTCAGTGCAACAAATTTGACAACTCAGATGAAATGGACAAAATTACTGAAAAATATAACAGTATAAGACAGATACAAGATGAAATAGGATATCTGAATAGCCCAATACCTATTAAAGAAAGTGAATTTGTTATCATAAACAAAGAAAACTCCAGGCCTAGCTAATTTTACTAGAGGATGCTACCAGACATTCAAGAAATAATACCAATCTCATACAAACTTTTCTAGAAGAGAGGAGGAAATAGTTCACATCTTATTTTATGAGGCCAGTACTACACTAATACCAAAACTTGAGAGAAAATGACATACTAAAAGCTTTGTGCAAAATTTCTTAAGAAAGTGTTAGCAAATTGGGTAGGAAAAACACATTCCTCCTGTGTTTCTCCTTTAGTCTTACACTGCTATCACACTTTACTTCTGGTCACCAAAAGTATGGGTTTTTTTTAACATCAGCTGGGTGTCCTAAAATTTAACTCAATTCTGATGCCATCTACCTAGAGATAGCATCAGATCCCACAGGTTAAGGGCACAGTCCAAAAAGACTCTCTTCCCTACTCCCCCACCCCATTTCAGATGCCAATCAAAAGCCCCAGGTTGTCACCTGTACTTTTGACCAACTGGCTATAAATCGGGGTTCTTCATTGGGTATGAGCATTTCCTAGAACTCACAGAACTCAGAAACACTTATGTTTGCCAGTTTGTTATATAACAAAATATATCATAAAGGATACAGACGAACAGCCAGATGAGGGGGTACATAGAAGGAGGTCTGGAAGGGTCCCAAGCCAAGGAGCTTTTGTCCCCGTGTTGGGCCACACCACCCTCCCGGTATGTGACTGTGTTCACTGACCTGGAAACTCTCAGAATCCCATACTTTGGGGATTTTTATGGAGGCTTTATCATGTAGGCATAATCAATCATTAGCTTAATCTCCAGCTCCTCTCCCTTACCCATGATGGGTGGGGCTGAAAATTCCGAGCTTCTAATCATGGCTTGATATTTCTGGTGACCAGCTACCATCCAGGGTCCACCAAGAGTTACCTTCTCAGAACAAAAGACACTCTCCTATTACCTAGGAAATTCCAAGGGATTTAGGAACTCTGTCAGGAGCCAGAGTCAAAGACCAAATATTAGAACAAAAGATGCTCCTAGTACTCTTATGACTTAGGCAAATACAAGGGTTTTAAGAGTTCTATACTAGGAACTGGGGGCAGAGATCAACATATTTTTCTATTATTTCACACAAATTTAATATGGAAATATATATAAGGAAAGACAACATGACCTACATATACAAGATTGAGTTAACAATCAAAAATCAATTTAATTCATCATATTAGTTGAATGAAGGAGTAAAGACATATTGCTTCAGTAGATTCAGAAAAAGTATCTTACAAAATATAATATCCCTTCATGATAAAAACTTGCAGCAAGCTAGGACTAGAGAACTTGCCAAATTTGATAGAGCATCTATACAAAACCTCCACCTATGTGTAATGATGAAATATTAAACATTATCCTCCTATGACCAAAAAATGGCAACAATGTCTACTTTCACTACTTCTATTCAGCACTGTATTGGAAGTCCTAGCAAGTACATTAAGGCAATAAAAATGAATGAAGATATAAACACTGGCAAAGAAGAAGAAAATCCTATTTGTTGATGGCAATTGTTTGTTTACAAAATCCTAAAGAATCTGTAAAGCAAGAACTAGCACTTATAAGTAAATTAGAAAAGTTGCTGCATACAAAGTTATTATGTAATAATTAACTAATTTTATATAGTAACAGCAAACAATTGAAAAGTGAAAAAATTTTTAAAAAGCCCTAACAGATGTAATTAAAGTCCCCTGCCTGACCAGCCCTCACTCAGCTGAGCTCTCTGTCTTCTTGACAACCCTCCCAGCTTCTTCCCTTGCTCGAATATGGTGGTCACACTGCCTATAAGAAATAAATATGAAATAATGTATAAAAATATTAATAAGAATTAAAACCAATTCTATAAAACACTTTGAGAATTAAATTTCTAATTACCTGTAAGCAAAAATAATATTGGTGAAGACTTCAGAGAAGGGTAGAGGGATTGAGAGAACAGTCACCTTAGGGTGATGAAAGAATCACAAAGAATAGAGAGATGAGAGAGGTAAGAAAGGTCTTATTTAAACCTATACTGGCTCTCTGTATTAAAAGGCAATATAGTATAACAGTTAATTCAATGAGAACTATGTTGGCTATGATTACTATATTTTTGTTATTTGCTAAGAGGAAAAGGGGAGATTTCTGAAATATTCACAGGTTCTTTCTAGAATGCTAAACAAATGCTGATAAATGAAAAGTTCATGGATTGTCATTTTCAATGACAATGTAGGTCAAATAAAAAAAATTTGTTATAAGAATGAATACGTTCACTTCATTTAAAATATTTTTTGACTCAATGCACCACCATGTAAACTGTAGAGATTACTTTGAAAATCAGTACAAATCAGTATTTTTTCTGTCTGTTCTAAAGGTGGGTCAGAAAATAATGTACAGCATCTTTACCAATTCTGAGTTCAAACACAATATAACACCTGGTTTCTTTGTCAATAGATATGTCTTAAGTGTCCCACAAATCACATCTAGCTCCCTGGGTATCGAAGAAGGTAGAAATTATATGAAGGGACTGAGAAAAGTATGACTATCATGAAGAATGAATGTCGTGAAGAATGGTGAGGTGTCATCTGCAACACAACAAAGCTTAAACCATTCCTTTGAAAACAGGGTGAAAAAAATCACCTAGTTTCTTAATAGATAGCCTTGATATTCCAGAGAGAATATTTAAATTATTTGAGGCAGACAGCTTACCCAGTAAGACTAAGTTGCTGTTTTCCATCATCACATCCCAGTACAGTTCCCTCAGAGCAGAACCCCAGGTATTCCACTCCTCCTGAGTGAACTCTAGGGCCGCTTTCCTGAATGTTCCCCATTCCTAAAAGCACAAACCCATGCATTACTGGTAAAATTCAAGAAATGTTTTCAAAATAGAAAGAGAGTAGATAAAGGTTTGAAATCCAAGAAGGGAGCTATATAGCAAGCAAATAGGCTGTGGCTGGAAGTCTATGGTAAGAGAAGTTAAGGAAATCAGTGTTTCAGAAACAGATTATACACATATTTTTAAGTAATCTAGTTGATTTAGTTCATGCCTATTATGTGATTCCTCAGTTATAAAAACATGTCTAGAAACATGGCTAGAAATGAATAAAAGAATCACAATTTACCAATTAACTGAAATAGTGAATACGAGCATACTGCATACCATATGCCTACCTCATAAGTTATTAATAAATGTTCATTTTTACATCTTCTTTTTTCATTATAGACTAAGAAAATATAACTTATGGAATTTCTTTTCCAACATAGTATTAAATCTCTATATAGATAGAGAGATAATAGTTTGCATAAAATTAAAGAATTTCTTCAAGCCTCAGGTTCATCATTATGTTATACACCATTTTTTTTCTAGTTGTCATTTTTTTAATGGTTTCATATTTCACACTAAATTGTTCTCTAACTTGTTTCGGTTTGGGTGTAAGACCATTATTTAAAAATATGTAATAAGCACTAAACTTTCTTATGCCAAAGTATTTAGTAAATTTTTTTAACAGCTACAGTTAATCTAGTAGATATATCACTCTTAATTATTCTTTTATACTACCAAGTTTAGGGTGGGGAAAAAAATCTCTAACATCTTTTCTACTGATGGGAGTCTGTAGTTAGCTACTTCTTTTAAATCTAGCTGAGCCACCATCCCTCACTGAATACTTTCCTTGATCCTGAGTTAGTGGATATAAAACACAGAATGGTCCATAATCACATAGAAAATCATCTTAAACCAGCACAAACTTTTCAAGTACACAATAAATCTTCCTCCTGACAATCATCTTTCCATGACTGATTCCCAAGGTAGATCCCTGATTTCTCTGTATGCAAGTCCCAATTTTCCTACCCAATCCTAAAAGCCTCATAAAACATGTAATCTCAACACATACCAACACTGGGGCCAATCAACTGCCAATCGTATATTTTCCTAGAAAATGCAAAGAATTTCTAAGTTTTTCCATGAGTAATCAAATGGGACCAACTTCTCTTAATCATCTCTTCACCGTTCTTTGGATGGTGAAATACCTCCTCCTCAAGCGATTTAATTTTACTCCATAACTCTTCTTGAAATAAGGCTGAACTTATAGGAGATGCTACATATTAATGGAAGAACAGGGAGACCCATCAGGAGGACCCTGGGCTGGTTGGCATCATACTTCACTGGTATGGGAGGAACTGGGGACAGCTTCTTAGAGATCTCTGTTACACAGGACATTTCTAAATAAAGAAATGTTCACATGATCTAATATATAACTATGTTCAAGAATTAGAAACAGAAACTTACCAAAGCCATGGTTTAAAATGGTTGAGAAACTTGTCAGTACTCTTCAGGGTTTCCCTTCTGGAGAAGCACAGAGACTACAGAGGTGAGAACTGGGAAAAGAAAAGTTGCTCTGACACCAGATGTACTTCTCAGCTCCCCAAATGATACACATTAATATGTGCTTTTTTCTTTTGTCTTCCTGCCTGTAAACAGTACCTTATCAACATACATAGAAAATAACAGGTAAGATGGGTTCTGGACAAATCTAAACAGTCCACACACAAAGAATCCAGTAAACAGGCACAGATACCAAGCAGAGGTCCTCCTGTCTGAAAGTAGGATCCAGACACTAGCAGGAGGGTTCTGGCTCGTCCTCCACTCTGCTAATACTGGCCTGGGCCTGAGATTGGGCACATCTCGAGCAGATACTCCTCCCGCTATTCTACTTTGCAGGGCTGCAAAGGGAAGACATCATCCACACCTAAACCTCATCTTTGGCCTCAGAGATTGACACATACTGTAAATTCCAGTAAGGCCCACAACAATATTTCAGGTCCTGCATGTCCTTCCAGAATTTTGCCATTCACCTACTTCATCAAGAAGTGGGGTTTAGGGGCTTCCCTGGTGGCGCAGTGGTTAAGAATCTGCCTGCCAATGCAGTGGACACAGGTTTGAGCCCTGCTCCAGGAAGATCCCACATGCCGTGGAGCAACTAAGCCCGTGCACCACAATTACTGAGCCTGTGCTCTAGAGCCCACGAGCCACAACTACTGAACCCCGGGCACCCTAGAGCCCGTGCTCCACAAGAGAAGCCACCACAATGAGAAGCCTGCGCACCGCAACAAAGAGTAGCCCCCACTCACTGTAACTAGAGAAAGACCACAAGCAGCAACGGAGACCCAACGCACCCAAAAATAAATTAATTTTTTTAAAAAAGTGGAGTTTATTTCCCTTCCTTTGAAACAGAACAGGCCTTTGTGATTCTCTTGATGAATAGAGTGCAGTGGAAATGACACTGTCTATTTTCCGTGGCTAGATTAGGAAAGGCAATAGAGCTTCCTACTAACTCACTCTCAAGACGCTCACCCTGAAACCCACCCATTTTGCTGTGAGGAATTCAAGCAGCTACACAAGAAGGCCACAGCTAGATATTCCAACCACAGTCCAGCTGAGATTCCAGCTGACTGCCAGCATCAACCACCAAATACGTAAGTGAGCAAGCCTTCCGAGGATTCCAGTCCCCAATCTTAAAACCACCCCAGCTGAAGCCAAGTAGAGCAGAGACTAGCTGTCTCCACAAAGTTCTGCCCAATGAACAAATTAATGATTAAAACAAATGCTATCATTGTTCTAAGCCACTAATTTTGGGGTGGTTTCTTAGGTAGAAACTGGGAATGCCTGATCACCCCCCACACAAAAACAGAAATCAGTGCCATTGCAAAACAACATTGGCTCATATGGAGTCCTACCCCCAAGCCAACACAAGTCCCAGAATCCAACAGCTTAGCACTTCCCATTTCTTTCTTTCTTTTTTTTTTTTTTTTTGCGGTACGCGGGTCTCTCACTATTGTGGCCTCTCCCACTGCGGAGCACAGGCTCTGGACGCGCAGGCTCAGCGGCCATGGCTCACAGGCCCAGCCACTCCGTGGCATGTGGGATCTTCCCGGACAGGGGCACGAACCCTCATCCCCTGCATTGGCAGGCGGACTCTCAACCACCGTGCCACCAGGGAAGCCCCTACTTTTGTTAATCTTTGATTTGTATATCCTGAAGCTGTTATTAGGTATATTCAAATTCATGATCACTATATCTTCTTTTTAGGTTTAAACTTTTATCATTATGAAACGTTCCCGTTATCTCTCGTAAGTCCTTTTTTTTTTTCTGAACTTAATAGAGAGACACCAACTTTCCTTTAGTATTCGCATTATACCTCTTTCAGATTTCGTTTTCTGTGTCATTATACTTAATATGTGTCAGCTGCTAAAAGCATATGGTTGATTTTGTTCTTTTCAACAATTTTCTTTTTATTGGAGTGTTTAATCCACTTTCATGAAATTTAATTACTAATAATGTTGGGTACACCAACGTTTGCTTTTATGTGTCCCCTGTTTCTTTGTTCTTCTATTCCACCATTCTTACCTTCTGTTGTATTAGTCAAATACTTTTATTATTCTAGTTTTCCCCATTAATTTATACTGTCATACATTATTCTTAGTGGTTATCATAAAGATTGTAGTATTATGCTTAACTTATTACAACTAGAACTCTCATGCAGTGGCTGTTAGAGCATACCATACTGGAAATATGTTCATTGATGTCTACAAAACTAAACATAGATGTATTACATAACCCAGCAATCCTTTCCCTGTGCATCTCCACAGCAGAAATGAATGCTTAAGTCCACAAAACACATGTACAATAATGTTCATAGCAGTAGTATCTCTTCAAGAAAAATTAGAAACAACTCAAATTTCCAACAACGGAATAACAGAAAAATAATCTGTACAACATCCTATAATGGAATACATAGCAAAAGAAAAGGTGCCTGCTATATGCAGCAACATGGATGAATCACACAAAGATGTTGAAAAAAAAAGATCTATCTTTGGGCTTCCCTGGTGGTGCAGTGGTTAAGAATCCGCCTGCCAATGCAAGGGACGTGGGTTCGAGCCCTGGCCAGGGAAGATCCCACATGCCGCAGAGCAGCTAAGCCTGTGCACCACAATTACTGAGTCTGCACTCTAGAGCCTGTGAGCCACAACTACTGAGCCTGTGTGCTGCAACTACTGAATCCTGTGTGCCTAGCCCGTGCTCTGCAACGAGAAGCCACTGCAATGAGAAGCCCGCGCATTGCAACGAAGAGTAGCCCCCGTTTGCCGCAACTAGAGAAAGCCCGTGTGCAGCAACGAAGACCCAACACAGCCAAAAATATAAATTAATTAATTATTTTTAAAAAATATCTATCATTATGTGAAGTTCAAAACAAGTAGATTTTGAATGGAGAGGTACATAGATATTTGTATTCAGTGAGACCCAGATAAAAGGGTAAACTATTCAGTTCCTATATTATTCCCCTGAATAAATACATCTGAGCAAGTTACTGTCATCTGCATTCCACCCAGCAGGAGCCAATGTGACGCTGCAGAACATGTCTACACTTGAAATGACACAAGTATTCCCAGAGGGTCCTAGATGGGGAGGTAAAGTTGGCCAAGACATGGGAGCTGCAGAGCAAGTAGAAGCAAATGCCCAGGTAAGATTCAGCTTTAGCAATAACTGATTGATTTAAAATAAATTATAGAACATCCATTCATGACTACTAAGGCGGTCATTAAATGCATGGTTATAAAAAAATTTGTAGTTAACATGTTCAATTATATCTCAATAAAGGTTGGAAAAAGTACGAAAATATTCAAAACATATTCAATAGTTTTTTAAAAATAAATACATAAATATAATGTCATTTTGCCTGTAAAATGTATATATATAAACAGAAAGAAAAATATCTGGAAAGTTATGAAACCTTTTGTTAGCATTGCTTCTCTATGCTTTCTGTGATTTTTTAATTTAAAACTACTTCTTAAGAGTGGCCATGTATTAATATATTTTTGAAGAATAGCTTTCTTTTTAAAGACTTTTAAAGTGCATATTTATATTAATACATGGCCACTCTTAAATTAAGAAGTAGTCTTAAACAGTCTTCCCTGAACTTTGAGAAGATGCTCAGGACAAATAGATGCCAACTCTGAATGGCTTTTGTTTCTTTCTGCTCCCAACACCTGATTTAACACTTTGATGTTTACATATGGCAAAAGAAGTTGGAGTTTTGCCTAGAAAAGAACGGTTAAAAGTCCCTGAGAGAAGTCTCATAAGTTTTGATGTTCTAAATGCTGCCTTCATGTCTTCCTGATGTATGGGTTTAATTCACTTCTAATTCATTCCTTTTAGCCCTGATGACAACCAAACACTTGTTTAATCTTGTTCTGTTAGTCTCATTTTTACATCTAATCTCACAAAAATTTTCTTGAATAAAACCTATTTACCTCCCCAGAGCTTTTATGTCTTCCAATATAACTGGTCATAACCTAAGAATGCTGTCATCAGAATGTCTCTTCCATATGCATTCCCAACATGTGTCATCTGACTTAAGAGCCTTTATCACAGTCTACCTTATATTTATTCCCACATATATTTGATCTTTGCTTAATAATGAGCAACTTACCTCTTTTTAGTGCTGGTGTCCCGTCAAGTACTAGAATAAGTTCTGGCATATTTTGAGCAGGAAACATATAAAAGTAGATGAAGATATATCTTAAGGATATTCATCATAGTTTTGATAATCATAAATATCTCAGGGTAGAAAAGAGGTTAAATAAATTATTGATGGGAGTTCCCTGGTGGTCTAGTGGTTAGGATTTGGCACTTTCACTGCTGGGGCCTGGGTTCAATCCCTGGTCAGGGAACTGAGATCCCACAAGCCACATGGGGCAGCCAAAAAAAAATTACTGGTAGCTATTATTAATATGTACGTTAGTTTTTAAAGGTGATTACCCTAATTCATAGTAAATGTTGAGGAAAGACATTTGTAATGAATTAATAAGTAAGACAGGCAGGTTAAAAACTTATCGAGAGATTATGTGCAGTTGTAAATAAGAACAAGCTCTGTGGTTAAACTTTCAGAATGTCAACCTTAGCTCTAAAAGTTATTGTGTGTGTTCATAAGTATCTTATCTGTACTGCCTAGATTTCCTTATCAATAAAGTGAGAAAAACAATAGTACCTAGTACCTCAAAGAGTTGTCAGGATTAAGTGAAAAAAAAAAAACCAACAAAATATTATCTATTTTTTATTGATGACGAAGAGACTATTTCATATCCTGTAATTACCATTAAAGGAAATTCTCTTCTTTGCTTACCATTTTTTCTGAAAGTGAAATTCGAGCTTCTTAGGCCTGCTCTTCCTTATAATGCTAATATATTGCAGAGCACAGCTTACAAATATAATTTGTTTTCACCAGCAACATTACCCACAAAGAATGGGAGAAAGAAGAGGACAGCAGCTGCAGGTAGACACCATTCTGCCTCATAAAGCTAGCTAAGAGAATCTGACCCACTTAAGTAAGAAATTGAAAATACTAACAAAAAATCAATCTTGTTCGCTGTCTAACCCAGGCTTGTATGCTGGGTTATTTATAACTATGCATATTTATAACTACTAACATCTAATTCTGTTATCTGAAATTATAAACTCATCCTTGTCAGCATAATTTATATAATGGAGTCTCCTAAGATATTTGGTCTTGAGATATTAGCGCTATTTTCTGAAAGTAACTATGCAAAAAAAGACAATTAAATACTTAATTGAATAGCTTTACTTGATAATTTGTTCCCCTGGAATTATGCATAAATTGTTATCTGTAAAATTGCAAAAGGTCTGTCAAATCAGTTGGAGGTCATTGTTACTTCCTTATCCCTACTGATAAAGTTAATTTGTGTATCAGGATCCACAAAATGGGGGCCACCCCAGTGGTCCAGCCCACGTCACAAATGTAAACTTAAGTCAGCTTACATTTACAGGAAACACCTATTAAGGAAATCTAACATTACACCAATCACAATCTTCCAACTCAGCTTTGACTAGCTTACCTTACCCTAGAAAACTGGACCAGCTAGCCTTATAAGAAAATCCCTGACCTCCTAGCCAGTTATGCCATTTCCCTGTTGCCTCTTCTAACAGTCTATAAAATTCTCTCTTGCCCAAAACCCCTTGGGAGAGTGCTCTACTGCTTGTGAGGCACTGTACTCCCCCAATCCATGGACTGTTTCCCTTGAATTAAAGACATCAAACTCGTTGCCAAATTGTTTTAGTTTTTGTCATTTGACACTACATACAAGGAAGTATAACAAACCATTGATTGGGTTGAATTCCTTTTTCAAACTAAGTGCTAGAGAGGTCTTTATTCATTTAAATGATTAATTCACGTGATTTTTTTTCCCTGAAAAAACCAAAATCATATAAACATAAGCATAAGGAAAAATTTAGAATGTACACCAAAATGTTAATAGTGATTATTTCTAGATGCTAAAATTATAAGTACTTTTGATTTTATAAGTGCAATTTGGATTACTAATTTTTTTCAACAAGACTACATTCATTTGATCATCAGGAATTAACACCTATTTCCATATAAAGCATTTTTCTAAAAAGCGTTGTAGGGAGGGGTATCTTCTACTTCTTATGAAAACTGTGAGCAAACAGACTGGCAAAATGACAGGTAAAAGCACTAAAAAACCAGTGTGACTAAAATAAATAAACCTACCAAGTATTGTGTCTTCTCTTACTGTATTTCATAAACATAGTGAGACACTTTCTATGTTAAGATTCACCTGTGAATGCTGCTCAGTATTCTGTAATAACCTAAACGGGAAAATAATTTGAAAAAGAATAGATACATGTATATGTATACCTGAATCACTTTGCTGTACACCTGAAACTAACACAACATTGTTAATCAACTATGCTCTAATATAAAATAAAAATTAAAAGAAAAATCTTCAGTCCTAAAAAAAAAAAAAAAGATTCACCTGTGAATGTGCACAATTCAGGTAAGTGACACTTTCAATATTTGGTTCATAGTAGAGGCTTAATAAATGTGGCTTTATCATTGCCTTTCTCTACTGAACAACCAGTTAATGTATCATATTGGATACAATCCTTGAAAAATTGGTAAGAAATGCCATTATAATAATTAAACTGATTTATAATTTAGCAATTTGAGTAATTTTGTTCATAAACATGAATACTGCATAGCATTACACTTTGTATTTTTCATACTAGAATCTCTTTTTGTATCTATATAATATTAATCACTTGAATGTAATGTGATTAACCTTATATTTACATGATACAGGAAATTATTTTGGGACAAATTCCTCTTAAAGTTCACTTCCAGGTGTAAATTATTGTTTCCAGGTCAGTGATTCAAACCCTGTTTGGTTCCTGTACACCTTTGACAGTCTCCAAATTATAGACTTTTTCCCCAAGAAAAATATACATTAATAAAATAAATATACAATAATTTGGTATACAATTCCAGGGCAAATCATTTAAGGTGAAGGATACCTGTTATAGACCATCTAAGCATATACCTTGTTTTCTTAAAAATGCCCATTACAATTAACTTTATATTTTCATTGCTCCTCATTCATGAATGTGGGATGACTTAGGATATCCACATAATAACAACAGGGTTCTTTTTAATTTTAATATTTTTAACTTATTTATTTATTTTGGCTGTGCGGGGTCTTAGTTGCGGCACACATACTTCTTAGTTGCAGCATGTGAACTCTTTAGTTGCGGCATGGAGGATCTAGTTCCCCGACCAGGGATTGAACCTGGGTCCACTGCATTGGGAGCGCAGAGTCTTACCCACTGGACCACCAGGGAAGTCCCAATAACAGGTTTTTAGGTTTCTTTTCCCTTTTTTTCTTATAAATTTATGTATTTCTTTATTTCATTTTTGGCTGCACTGGGTCTTTGTTGCTGTGCACGGGCTTTTCTCTAGTTGTGACGAGCAGGGGCTACTCTTCGTTGCGGTGCACAGGCTTCTCATTGCGGTGGCTTCTCCTGTTGCGGAGCACAGGCTCTAGGTGCACAGGCTTCAGTAGTTGTGGCTCGCGGGCTCTAGAATGCAGGCTCAGTAGTTGTGGCGCACGGGCTTAGCTGCTCCGTGGCATGTGGGATCTTCACAGACCAGGGCTCGAATCCGTGTCCCCTGCACTGGCAGGCGGATTCTTAACCACTCTGCCACCAGGGAAGTCCCCGAATAACAGGTTTTAATTTAAGCACTTACTATTGCTAGCCACTGTTCTAGTGCTGTTAATATTAACTCTCCTAATCCTCATAAAAACTGTTTGAAATTGGTACTATTATTTGTGTTTTACAAACCATAAACTCTGGAACGGAAAGACACTGAATATATTGCCCAAATTCACCAATACTTACAAGACCAAGATTTTAATCCAGATACTCTAGATTAGGGGTCAGTTAATTTTTCTGTAAAGGACCAGGTATAAATATGTTGGGCTTTGTGGGCAAAAGAGAAAATCAAGGATATTATGCAGGTGCTAATATAACAAGAGAGAAAACAAATTTCCATAGAAGTTTTTGACAAAATTCAAAACTTTATTTATGAACACTGAAATTTGAATTTCATATAATTTTCACATCATGAAATATTGTTCTCCTTTTGATATGCTGTCAATTATAGAAAAATGTTAAAACCAGTCTTAGTTCACAGGCCATAAAAAAAATTGGCTACAAGCTGGATTTGGCCTGTAGGGTCATGGTTTGCTGACCTCTGCTCAAGACTCAGAGACCATTATACATTGCTGACTCAGTCTATACAATTATGTGACTTGAAAAAAATGGATGCCGCCTAATCTTATTCAATAACTGGTTGGTACCACATAAATCTCCTAATTCCTTGGAAAAAAATTTCTGCCCTTCTTCAAAGAGATGTCTCTGTACATACCCCTAAAAATATTCTTAAAGGTCTCCAAAACAGAAGACCGTTTTTACTGAAGACTGTTACTGAAATCAATCAAACCTTATCCTACCTTGCCATTTTCCCACTCATGTCTTTGAAGAAAATCTGAAGTATCTAATGTGTAATTCTACCTAAGCATTAACAAATCACCATGTAAAGGAGGACTGTTTCTGTGTCATGGGACTGCTTAGACAAAAACAGCACAAGGGGAAAGTGTTGCCAAGTGGTTATACAAAAATTAACTGTAGGAAGGGCATTTGATAAGGAACTGGGAAAGAAGGGTATCCATCCTAATGGTACTATCATTAACTGGGAATAGAAGGCTTGGCCAGGTAAATGGATTAGTCACTATTTGGCAGGGCATTTAAGATGAAGTTATTCTATATCCTGAGAAACAAAAATTCATTCCATGAAACAAAAACCTCAAAATGACTTCTAGGAAAGGGGAGCCCTCTTGCACTGTTGGTGGGAATGTAAATCGATACAGCCACTATGAAGAACAGTATGGAGGTTCCTTAAAAAACTAAAAATAGAACTACCATATGACCCAGCAATCCCACTATACTGGGCATATACACTGAGAAAACCATAATTCAAAAAGAGTCATGTACCCCAATGTTCATTGCAGCTCTATTTACAATAGCCAGGACATGGAAGCAACCTAAGTGTCCATTGACAGATGAATGGCTAAAGAAGACGTGGCACATATATACAATGGAATATTACTCAGCCATAAAAAGAAATGAAACTGAGTTATTTGTAGTGAGGTGGATGGACCTAGAGTCTGTCATACATTGTGAAGTAAGTCAGAAAGAGAAAAACAAATACTGTATGCTAACACATATATATGAAATCTTAAAAAAATAAAATAAAAAAATGGTTCTGATGAACCCAGGGGTGGGACAGGAATAGACGCAGACATAGAGAATGGACTTGAGGACATGGGGAGGGGGAAGGGTAATCTGGGACGAAGTGAGAGAGGAGCATTGACATATATACACTACCAAATGTAAAATAGGTAGCTAGTGGAAAGCAGCTATGTAGCACAGGGAGATCAGCTTGGTGCTTTGTGACCACCTAGAGGGGTGGGATAGGGAGGGTGGGAGGGAGATGGAAGAGGGAGGGCATATGGGGATATATGTATACATATAGCTGATTCACTTGGTTATACAGTAGAAACTAACACAACATTGTAAAGCAACTATACTCCAATAAAGATGTTTAAAAAAATGACCTCTAGCTTGGCTTTGAGATGTGCAGCTGCAAAACTTCTCCTTTCATGGCCCTTCTTTTGGGATATGGCAAAATTTGGAAGGAAAAGGGGATCATGACATACTAGGCCTTTCATACCAAGACAGGCTAAATAAGAACACATTCTTCATCACTAGCAAGCCTCCATCATCCATGTTAAATACACCCAATGGAAGTAAGAGAAAGATTGGAATACTCTTGACCCTTCCCTGTATCATAAAAAAAAAGTCAGGTTGACTGAAGCCTAGGAGCAGAATCTGTTTCTGTGTTCACAGCAGTTTCCTGTCAACAAAGCTATGAAAATGCTGTAGATCTGCAATATGCAGCTTGCCCCCACAGAGCTTCCAAGAGGAATCTTTGGAGGAAGGACTCCTACTCTTGGTGCCTTAATATCATGTCTTCCCAGGACCCTGCCTCGAGGGCAATTCCAGCTCTAAAATCCCTGTAATAAACACGGAGCTCTGATTTTTTTAGTTGGAACCTTCATTCTAGGTCTCAAATATTCAACTTCCCTTTGAATATTTGAGACCTAGAATGCTAGCCATTTTTGTGCAGCTAGCATTTCTGCGCACTGTGGCTATAACAGGTGAAAACACAGAGGCAGTGAAAGAAAGCCCAGTGCAACAAATTCCAAGAAACCATGGAATTGACAATTAGCTCCCAAACAGGTAACACTTAATGTACTGCATGCCTGTGTATTAAGCACTAGGCTAGACAATAGATACAGGGTGCAATGATGAAGGCAACAGGGGCCATGCTTTAGAACTGGGGACCTCTGTGGTTAACAAGGGGCTCGCAGCCTTTGACAGGCACAGGCTGAGTCACACAGGGATCTTGTCCACTGATTCCTCAATGCTAGAACTGCAAAAATGAAACCACCCTCCTAAAAGTAAAAAGAGTCACACTAGGCCAGTTTTGATCTGTCGCTAGTCGGTCACAATAGTGCTGTCACAGGATCACTTGGTCACAGTGTAACACCTCACAGTCGTCCCCGACCACGGTCATTAATAAGGCCCTGCCCCCTCTCAGTCCTAGGAAGCTGATCTGGGCCAGTCAGAGCCTTCCCACCACGCACACAACCCCGACCCCATACTCACACACACGCTCTCGCTTGCTCGCTCTCGCCCTTTCTGATACACCCATACACTCATATGTGTGTATCTTACACTGATGCAGTCACACAATCACACATGCCCACCCACAATCACCTCCCTCAGCAGCTGACTCACAAAGGCCCGAGGCTCGTGCCTCCACCTGCCGCATCCGTGTCTGGGAAACTCCGGGACTCCTGCCGTGAGCTCCTCCCTCACCCAGACCCGGGTCACCTCAACTCACCGCACGGAAATCGATGACCACAAGGCTAGCGGAAAAAGAACCAGAGGCCGAAGTTCATCAATCCCCCCAAGGCCTGTGAGAAACGAAGTCCAACCCGGAAAAGTGCGGACGCCGACACTAACACACCCGAGCGTCCGCAGCTGGGACCTTGCCGTTCCTAACCCGCCGCCCCGCAGACTCCTGGGAGCGCCTGCCCGCGCGGGAGTACGCAGGCGCAGAGAACTGAGCCTTGGCGGGGGTGAGGTTGGTAGGTCCTAGGGCCTCTGAGGAGGAGGCGGGAATTGGGAGCTCCGGTCCCGGAGGGCAGACTAGGGAAGCGGGACCTGGTGGGCAATCTGGGGAGGAAACCGGGAGCCCAAACCCGGCCTGGTAATTATGAGGAGGGAACCGGAACCGGGCCGTGGTAACCAGACACTCAGATCTGTGCTACCGGGGCCTCGGGCGTGGTCCGTGGGCGTGACCCTGAAGGTGACAATCGAGTGTGACCTGGAGCGAGTTTTGCGAGGAGAGATTTTGTCTGTTTTGACCCCGAGGAATCTCCATCGCAGGGAGCAGGGCCTCACACAGAGGATGCTGTGTGTGTGTGTGTGTGTGTGTGTGTACCAAATGGAAGCGGCCTCCTGTGTCCAACCTGCTGCGTTTTGGATGCGTGCTGCTCTGTGGGATGTTGCGGCTGACTGTGTGTGAAACTGGATGAGTCTTGTTGCGTGGGGACTCCTCTGCATATGTCTCTCTTCGGATTAGGTGTGAGTCGTGTTTGAGACCGCAGGTGACTATGGAGAAGCGAAATGATTTGTGATGTGATTTTGTGACTTTGCCTGGAATTAGTAATGTGCTGTCTGAGATTGTGAATGACATGGGGGTGATGTGAGACGGTGCTTTTCTGAAGTAAGTGATCGAATGTAACTTTGCATGTGTTTGTAACCTACTGTTACTATTTGTGATTGAGAGACTCTGTATGACCACTAGTTAGGTACTTAAGATTTGATTATCTGAATAGTGGTCATTAAGCCTGCCTGCAAAATTGTAACTCAGTAGCAATTTAGCAAATAAAATAGAGGTATGAGTATTGGAAAGGAAGAGGTAAGATTTCATAATTCCCAGATGGTAAGGTTCATTACAGGGAAGTATTATATGAACTAAAACCAATGTGTTAAAATGATTAGTGTTCCATGGGTAGCATGCAGGAAAAAACAATTTTTACCCATAACTAGCACTTTCAACACTGATATATGAGTAAGTTTTCCTGCTTCTGGATGAAATCTATGGCAGGGTCAATAGCCTCTTCAGGCATTCCATGATATAAAAGTATTAGGTATAGTTTTAATCATAAGACCAGTCTCATTTTAGTAATTAAAATATTATTTTGCTATTTAAAATATTCACTGTAGCAGTCAATACTTCAGACTTCATTTAGCAAACTATTCTTCTCTCTGCCTGAAAGCCTACAGTGTGGAAAGATCAATTTCTTTTCTATTTCCATACCTGTACTTCTAAAAAGGTTGTTCAGTAGTTAATACTTAAATTACTATTAATAAATTAATAATGAATAATGGTTAATTTTCAATAATTAACTATGCTAATTAGTAGTACGCACAGGTGAATCAATAAAGAGATGAAGTAGAGAAATTAAATAGAAAGTCCAAATATTCTCAAGTATATAGTGATGTGTAATGATGATAGAGATGGCATTTCACATCAACTGAGAAATAGTATTGCTAAACAATAAAACATGCAGGGAAAAAAATCTTCACAAGGCATAAACACTTGAATAGTTACATGAACAGCTAAGAAAAATTACTTTCAACTTAAAATAGATAAAGGTTGAATTTATTAAATTGAAAAAGAAGATAATGTCAACCAATTAGAAAATAAACACCTATGAGAAAAACAGACATACTATAAGATGTCATCACAGAAAAGAAATAAAAACTTATTCTCATAATAAGAAATGTGTAAATTAGAATATATATATTATATATATATGGTAGGCAGAGATTAAAGTTATTTTCAACTGCATTCATTAGGGTGTGGAGAGGTATTCTCATGCACTGCTGGAGATAGTGTAAATTGGTAGGAAATCCATGAAGAACGGTTTGGAAATATATGATAAATCTGTCTTCCATGGCAGATGGAAGGTAGAGCTGCAGAGGGAAACACACAATGTTCCCTCTCTCCAAGCTACAACAGATTCCCCAGAATCTATTCTACCTCACCAGAAGATTAGGTTTCTGGCATTGATAAGGCAACAGGATTTGTCCATTTCCCTACTAATCTCTGTCCTGGATTTGTGTGGGGTACACAGAGTGGGCAAGTGCTGAAACTGAAAATAGATGTAGATTTAACTGAGTTATTCTGGGTGATCTAAGTCAAATATGGTTTCACATGGCTCCTTGTATCTTCCCATCTCTGCCTTCTCAGGACTCTTCCCTTTTCCAAAAGAAGAGCTCATAAGAGAAGTTTCATCTCTTGCAAATATCAAAGCCATGCCTCAGGTGAGATGATGTTTCCTCTCTTTCTGAAGTAACTTGTTTTTAGGTTATATGAACATTTGCTTCCCTATCCTTAAATTTTCTGGATATTGGGATTTGCTTCCATCAAACTGGTCTCCAGTAGGGCAAGCAAGTGGCCTAGGTACAAAATTTAAGAAGGACCCTTAGGGCTGTCCAGCTCTAACTTTTGTACCCTTCGTGTCTTACCTGCCTCACCCTAGTTGCAGTCCTGTTCCCAGTTTCTCTCATTCCAACCGGAAAAACTTAAGTCTTCCCCAAATGCACCTTCTAGTTGTAGCCAATGTTTGCATATTGATTGGGTGTATCATTCATCATCTCCTTTCTCAGTCCTCTCATAAAAGTACTGCTGGAACAGAAATGTATTATCTTCATTTAAATGGGAATATATTACTTGAATGAATCTATCTTGTCTAGACACTGATTTGAGATCTAAATTTGTGAGGAGTCAGGGAGCAGACATGCAAAAACCTTGATCATCTCCACTGACCTAGGTTTAGTGGGAGGTAGAATTGGTAGATCACATTATTATTTTGGATTAGATTTCCTGTTTTGTGAGGTTTTTAGGATAGAGATTTGCTTGCAAGCTTGTACAGAAAACTGAAATTTTACATTGCTCTCTGATATATTTTATCCATATCTGCCAGCAATTCCTATAAACTGTGGCCCACCAGTGAAAACCTTTCCAGTGTTTCAGTGCTATTATAGATTTATTCTTATATTTTTGGTTTCTTCTAATCTTTATATGTGCATGCAAGAGAAGGAGATGCATTTGCTAATCCACTCTTGAGATATTCTATTCTTGAATCAAAGGTGGTACTTTCTCCTGTTTCCATATCTTTCTTTCAGAAAATTCCTCTTCATCTACCAATCTCTGAAATACCAATCTGGGTTTTCCCCAGATGGTAATTGGTTCCCTTCTCCTCTCTGTCTCTTTTTCTGTATGCACAGTCATATTCACTCCAGAGGTTATACTGATCTGATTCTAGTGACTCTCAGATACCTCTCTCCATCCTAGACCTCTAACCAGTGTGTCAGAACCATATATACAACCTCCAACAGCTATCACTACCTGTATGTTTCATAGACATTTCAAGAACATGTCCAAGGTTTACCTCATTACCTCCTTTGGTCCAGCTTATTATTTCTCCTGCTTCCCATTTCCATTTTCTTTTTTTTTTTTTTTTTTTTTTTTTTGCGTTACGCGGGCCTCTCAATGCTGTGGCCTCTCCCGCCGCGGAGCACAGGCTCCGGACGCGCAGGCCCAGCGGCCATGGCTCACGGGCCCAGCCGCTCCGCGGCATGTGGGATCTTCCCGGACCGGGGCACGAACCCGCGTCCCCTGCATTGGCAGGCGGACTCTCAACCACTGCGCCACCAGGGAAGCCCCCCATTTCCATTTTCTAGTCTCAGCACCCACCCACTTGCTGTGCAGATGACCTAAGAGCTGTGCTTCTCTTTTTTCCACTCTTCAACCAATTTATGACCAGTTCTGTTGAAACTCATCATGAAGCAACAAATTGTCTCCTGTCCAGACCACTAATACCATTTTAATCTTGGACACATCTCTAACAGTGGTTACTTAATTGTCTTTCCCACCTAGCACACCTCAAGCCTTCTCTAGTGTTCGAGAGTATTGCCTCTAAAGTACAAATTTTTTCACATAACATATGTGATGACTTGACATTTCTTCATGTTTTTTTATACTCCATAAAGCAGCAGACCCAAAGTGGGGTATGCATTACAATGGAATGTACAAGACAGTATACTGAAAAGGAGGAAAATACTAATAGTTTATATTCCAGAACAGTAATCGTTAACAATGTGGATTGCTATTAATGCCAACTGATGATTTATAAATAAATACAAATATGTTGGGAGTGTGCTCAGTACATTTATAAGACCATTGCTCTGTCTTAAAACAGAGTATTGAAACATCCAGTATTATTACATAAATATGCCTACTGCCTACCTCCATATACCTTTTTCTTCTTACAGCTCAAAGACTCTTTCCTAACATACTGTACCTTTTGCTATTTCCTGAATTTACTGACTGGTTTTACTCTCCCCATGAGTCTCAAAAGCCATTGACATGTAGTTCTACAAAAACTATTCATTGTGAGTACAAAATTTTTATGTCCTCAATGAAGTCTTAGAATACAAAATGAAATTTTCTTTACTTTGTAGTATGTTCCCTTGTACATATTTCTGTCATTGCATCTGCAATATCTATTGAGTGTATGTATCTACACATATGCCCTTCTTTTAGCCTGTAACTTCTTATGAGCAAGGTCAGGGTTTTATTTGTTTTTGTGCACCAAGCAACCAATCACATTCAAGGCAAAGAGTATGATCTCATGTATTTTTAGCATGAGATAATAAGTAAATACTGATGAATGTATTTTCAGAGAGAATTTTCTACAGTATAAAACACAAAGTAAGAAAACCAGTTTGACCAGTGAACATGGTGTCCAATGTCTAGTTCTCACTAGTTTCAATTACTTTAGGATGAACTAGACTATGCCCTTACAGGGATCAGTGTCATTCAAGGATGTGACTGTGGACTTCACCCAGGAGGAGTGGCAGCAACTGGATCCTGCTCAGAAGGCCCTCTACAGGGATGTCATGTTGGAAAACTATTTTCACCTCATCTCTGTAGGTAAGGAAAATTCCTTGAAACTTTCAGTGTCATGCATCTCCTTTCAAGAATTTCTGAAACATATGGAACATTGACTTTCAAAGATCAGAGGTGATGAATCCCTTTCTGTTAGTAGAAAGCGTGTTTGTGTCCGCACTTGGCCTAGTGCAAGGTATTAACTTTGGTAGGACGTTAATGTGTACCTTGTCTGCCATCTTGAAGCTGTATCTTTCTCTTCCTTCAATAGTTTTGAAGCCCAACAGCTTAGACCAAGTCTCATTTTTTATTATCAGGATTTCACATGACTAAGCCTGATATGATCCACAAGTTGGAACAAGGAAAAGAACTATGGACAACAGAGAAAATTTTTCCAAGTCAGAGTTACCTCGGTGAGTCTGTATAGATAAAGTCCAGTGGGCTCAGGTAGTTGATGTCTGAATATTTTCAGAGATCTATTTTTTAAATTTTGGTAAAATAAACATAAAATGTATCATCTTAACCATTTTTAAGCATATAGTTCCATGGCATTAAGTACTTTTACATAGCTGTGCCACTATCACCACCATCCATCTCCAGAACCCTTCATCTGTCAGAAGTAAAACTCTGTACCCATTAAACAATAACTCCTCATTACCACCCCCAACTATCCCCTGGCAACCAGTATTCTACTTTCTGTCTCTATGAATATGACTACTGGTAGGTATCTCATATAAGTGGAATCATATGGTATTTGTCCCTTTTGCGACTGGTTTATTTCACTTAACATAATGTCTTCAAGTTTTACCCATGTTGTAGTATGTATCAAAATTTTCTTCCTTTTGAAGGCTGAATAATATTCCATTATATGTCCATGCCACATTTTGCTTATCCATTCATCTCTCAGTGGACACTTTGGTTGCTTCCACCTTTTGGCTACTGTGAATAATGCTACTATGAATATGGGTGTACAAATATATATCTGAGTCATTGCTTTCTTTTGGGTATATACCCAAAAGTAGAATTGCTGGATCATATAGTAATTCTATGTTTAATGTCTTGAGGAACTGCTATACTGTTTTCCATAGTGGCTACACCATTTTACATTCTCACCAACAATGCACAAGGGTTCCAGTTTCTCCACATCCTTACCAACAACTGTTATTTTCTTTTTTTCTTCTTTTTTTTCAGATAGTAGCTGTCTTATTAGGGATCTGTTTTTAAAGGCCTGAGATCTTTGAAGTGTCTATGCATGACTGACTTAAATACCTCTAAAATCTAAATTTTATTTTGAATATCACTCCCCACATAAATCCTTTCCTTGTGTGCCTTATGCTTATAGAACTATTGGCTCCTATTACTTTACCAAGAATCCACTCCATGCTTTGTAGGTATAACGTCCAGAGAGATCTTAAGTGTAAAGTTCTTTGAGTTCTGACAGAAGTATAAACCCACGTATCTCACACTCTAGTCAAGATAAAGGACACTTCCATTAACCCATTAAGTTCCATCAGGCCTCTTCCAAGTCAGTCCCTCCCTAAGATGATCACCACTGTGATTTCTACCAACATAGATTAGTTTTGTCTATTCTGGACCTTTTTCATGTCTACTTTCTTTCACTCAGCTTAATGTCTGAGAGATTTATACATGTTTTTGCATATATAAATAGTTTATTTTAATTAAACAGAATAGTATTCAATTGAATGGAGATACCAGTTTATTATGCATCTCCTATTGATAGACATTTGAAATGTTTCAGTTTGGGGCTATTATTATTATTATTATTATTACTATTATTATTATTTTGGCCACACTGCATGGCATGTGGGGTTTTAGTTCCCTGACCAGGGATCAAACCCAAGCCCCCTGCTGTGGAAGCGCAGAGTCTTAACCACTGGACCGCCAGGGAAGTCCCTGGGGCTATTATGAATAAAGCTGCGGTGAACATTCTTGTAAAGATCTTTTTGTGGACACACGTTTTTATTTCTCTTCAGTAAATACCTATCAGATGGTGTTGCTCATTCATAAGTCAGGTTTATAGTTCACATTTTAGAAGCTGCCAGTTTTTAAAAGTTACCATAGCATTTTAAACTTTTAAAAGCAATGTTTGAGAATTTTGATTGCCTCCCACATTCTCTTCCACATTTGATGTTATCAATATTTTCATTTTGGTCATTGTGAAGTACTATTCTGAAGAATGGTAGCATATCTTAGCAGTTTCAATTTAGATTTCTTTTATGACTAATGATGTTGAGAACTTTTTCATGTGCTTTTTATATCTTCTTCAGAGGTATCTGTTCAAATGTTTTACCCATTTTTTATTGGGTAATATTTTTTTTCCTTGAATAGTAGGAATTCTTTACATTTTCTGAATAGAAGTCTTTTGTTTGATATAGGTATTGCATATATTTCCTCTAGTCTGTGGCTTGCCTACTCGTTTTAATGGTGTCTTTAAATAAGCACAAGTTTTTAAAGTCCAGTTTATCATTTCTATCTTTTATCATTATTTCTTTGACCTCTCAAACAAATATTTGCCTTAGGTTGTAAAGATAGTTTCCTGTATTTTTTTCTAAAAATGTTGTGTACATTTTGCTTTTTTAAAATTAGTTCTATGATCCATCTCATGTTAAGTTTTATTTATGGTATGAGGTAAGTGTTAAGAGTCTGTTTTCTTCCATATAGATATCAATTTGTCCCATCACTTGAATTAAATTAAATTGCTCTGATGATTGAATTAAATTGCTCTGATGATCTTATCAAAAATTGTTTGATTGCTTCCCTGGGGGCGCAGTTGTTGAGAGTCCGCCTGCCGATGCAGGGGACATGGGTTCGTACCCCGGTCTGGGAAGATCCCACGTGCCGCGGAGCGGCTGGGCCCATGAGCCGTGGCCGCTGAGCCTGCGCGTCCAGAGCCTGTGTTCCGCAACGGGAGAGGCCACAACAGTGAAAGGCCCACGTACCGCAAAAAGAAAGAAAATTGTTTGATTGTATTTGTGTCAGTCTATTTCTAGAGTATTCTTTCCTTTGATATAATTTAAGTCCTATTACTAATACCACCTGGTCTTTGATTATTGTAGCTTTATAGTAAGTCTTGATGCCAGAGTAAGTCCTCTTAACTTTCTTCTTTTTAAAAAATTGTTTTGGCTATTCCAGGTCATTTTCATTTTCTTTTTCAAATACATTTTAGAATCAACTTCTTTATTTCTTTATTTTATTTTATTTTTTAACATCTTTTATTGGAGTATAATTGCTTTACAATGGTGTGTTAGTTTCTGCTTTATAACAAAGTGAATCAGTTATACATGTATATATGTCCCCATATCTCTTCCCTCTTGTGTCTCTCTCCCTTCCACCCTCCATATCCCACCGCTCTAGGTGGTTACAAAGCACCGAGCTGATCTCCCTGTACTATGTGGTTGCTTCCCACTAGCTAACTATTTTACGTTTGGTAATGTATATATATCCATGCCACTCTCTCACTTCGTCCCAGCTTACCCTTCCCCCTCCCTGTATCCTCAAGTCCATTCTCTAGTAGGTCTGTGTCTTTATGCCCATCTTGCCCTTAGGTTCTTCATGACCTTTTTTTTTTTTTAGATTCCATATATATGTGTTAACATACGGTATTTGTTTTTCTCTTTCTGACTTACTTCACTCTGTATGACAGACTCTAGGTCCATCCACCTCACTACAAATAACTCGGTTTCATTTCTTTTAATGGCTGAGTAATGTTCCATTGTATATATGTGCCACATTTTCTTTATCCATTCATCTGTCGATGGACACTTAGGTTGCTTCCATGTCCTGGCTATTGTAAACACAGCTACAGTGAACATTTTGGTACATGACTCTTTTTTTTTTTAATTCATTTATTTTTGGCTGCATTGGGTCTACGTTGCTGCAGGCGGGCTTTCTCTAGTTGTGACGCAGGGGGGCTACTCTTCATTGCGATGTGTGGGCTTCCCATTGCAGTGGCTTCTCTTCTTGTGGAGCACAGGCTCTAGGCATACGGGCTTCAGTAGTTGTGGCATGCAGGCTCAGTAGTTGTGGTTTCCAGGCTCTAGAGCACAGGCTCAGTAGCTGTGGTGCATGGGCTTAATTGCTCTGTGGCATGTGGGATATTGCTGGACTAGGGATCGAACCCATGTCCCCTGCATTGTCAGGCGGATTCTCAACCACTGCGCCACCAGGGAAGTGCCCATGACTGTTTCTGAATTATGGTTTTCTCAGGGTATATGCCCAGTAGTGGGATTGCTGGCTCATATGGTAGTTCTATTTTTAGTTTTTTAAGGAACCTCCATACTGTTCTCCATAGTGGCTGTATCAATTTACATTCCCACCAACAGTGCAAGAGGGTTCCTTTTTCTCCACACCCTCTCCAGCATTTATTGTTTGTAGATTTTTTGATGATGGCCATTCTGACCGGTGTGAGATGATATCTCATTGTAGTTTTGATTTGCATTTCTCTAATGATTAATGATGTTGAGCATTCTTTCATGTGTTTGTTGGCAGTCTGTATATCTTCTTTGGAGAAATGTCTATTTAGGTCTTCTGCCCATTTTTGGATTGGGTTGTTTGTTTTTTTTGACATTGAGCTGCATGAGCTGCTTATAAATTTTGGAGATTAATCCTTTGTCAGTTGCTTCATTTGCAAATATTTTCTCCCATCCTGAGGGTTGTCTTTTCATCTTATTTATGGTTGCCTTTGCTGTGCAAAAGCTTTTAAGTTTCATTAGGTCCCATTTGTTTATTTTTGTTTTTATTTCCATTTCTCTAGGAGGTGTGTCAAAAAGGATCTTGCTGTGATTCATGTCATAGAGTGTTCTGCCTATGTTTTCCTCTAAGAGTTTGATAGTGTCTGGCCTTACATTTAAGTCTTTAATCCATTTTGAGTTTATTTTTGTGTATGGTGTTAGGGAGTGTTCTAATTTCGTTCTTTTACATGTAGCTGTCCAGTTTTCCCAGCACCACTTATTGAAGAGGCTGTCTTTTCTCCACTGTATATTCTTGCCTCCTTTATCAAAGATAAGGTGACCATATGTGTGTGGGTTTATCTTTGGGCTTTCTATCCTGTTCCATTGATCTATATTTCTGTTTTTGTGCCAGTACCATCTTGGTTTCTCTAAATAAATATGCTGGGATTTTTATTGGTGAGAAATAACATCTCAGTAATATTGAGTCTTTCGGTCCATGACTATACTATATCTTAACATTTTAGTTAGCTTCTCTAATTCCCATAAGCAGTGTTTTATTATTTTTAGTATAGAGGTCTTATACATATTTTATTAAGTTTATCTCTAAGCTTTTAATATTTTTGCTGCTATTGTAAATAATGAGATTTTTAAAATTTCTTTTTCCAGCTTGTTCTTAATATGTGCAGCCACAATTGACTTTTAGATATTGACTTTGCATATTTCTTTTGATGGTATTAAATTTTGTTGTTGTTACTCTTGTTCTTTATTTGTTTTGTTATTTTTTTTAGATTTTCTATACATAAAACAGGCCTTCTTGAAATAAGATATTTCACTTCTACATTTGCATACTTTATTGCTTTCATTTCTTTTTCTTACCCTGTTATACTGACCAGGATCTACAGTAAAACGTTGAATAGAGGTAGTGAGAGTGAGCATCCTTAGCAGTTCACTAAATTTAGAAGGTAGACATTTAATATTTCATTCTTTAGCTTAATATTAACTGTATATTTTTCATAAGTGCTCTTTGTTAGATTCTGAAAGTTCTCTTTTTTCCCTAGTTTTTGGACAATTTTAATTATGAATGGATGTTGATCTTAAATGCTTTTTCAGCATCTGTTGAGATGATCATATGATATTTCCTTTTTAATCTGTTACTGTATGTATTACATTGATTTATTTTATTTTATTTTTTTTTGCGGTACGCGGGCCTCTCACTGTTGTGGCCTCTCCCGTTGTGGAGCACAGGCTCCGGACGCGCAGGCCCAGCGGCCATGGCTCACGGGCCCAGCCGCTCCGCGGCATGTGGGATCCTCCCGGACCGGGGCTCGAACCCATGTCCCCTGCATCGGCAGGCAGACTCTCAACCACTGCGCCACCAGGGAAGCCCGATTAATTTGTATTTTAAACCAACCTTGTGCTCCTGGGATGAACTCCATTTGGACAAGATGCATTATCTGTCTTATAGATTGACGAAATTGGTTTGCTAATATTTTAGTAAGCTAAATGCATGATTTTACCAAGGATAGTGGTTTGTAGTTTTCTTGTAATGTCATTGAAAAGTTTTTGTATCCAGAATTGTGTCAGCCATATCGAACTGGGGGTGTTTCCTTTTCATCTACTTTCTTATGGAATTTCTGTAAGATTGGCATTGTTGGTTCCTTAAATGTTTGAAGAAAACCATTATTAAGCCATTTGGGCCTGCATTTTTATAATTCAAAACTTCTGCTTCCAGCCCTGAGGAAGTAACAGAGTCCAGAATTATACTACTACAGGAAACAACTAGAAAACTGGACAAAACTATTTTCAGATATTGCACAACAGGCAGCACAGGCCTGGATTCCTGAGAGAAGAGAAATAAATGAGATGCACCCTACCTCATTCTAGGCTTTCATTTGAAGGCAACTTCCAGACTGCAGTGCAGAGAGAGGAATCCAGAAAGAACAGTTTTACTGACTTTAGGGGACCAACACTGGCATTCAAGGAAATTGAGGTGACTAGAATTTGCAGGACACACTTTCCAAAAGAGGGAGTTATGCAGAGAAAGAGTTCCCCAAATCTTGAAAATGTTCCCCTTGAGTCTTGGCTAAAGATAAGTCTGCACATGGGTAGGTGAAACCCCATGAGACCAGTCAAGGACATGTTCTAGGAAAAATACAATTACAACAGTGTTGTGAGACAAACAATTCTCATAGCCTGCTGCACCTGGAATCATTTTATTTCCCTTCAGCCAGAGTGGAGAGAACTTGTTAATACATAGGACATTAGATAGACACCCTAGAAAGGTCACACCTAATAAATGGGGCAATAGATTAAAGACTGCAAGATTTGTCATAAAAGGGCTTAAATTAAAGCATCAAAAGGATTAAACTAATCCAAAAATAACTTCTGTGTGCCTGTTGGGTCCTCCAAGGAGATGCTGAGTTGGAGTTGGGAGTATAATAGATTTCTTAGAGGTGACATCTATGAAAGATAAAGGAAGAAGTAAGATCAGAAACAGAAAGCCATCAGACCATGATACAGATATGTGGAAGAAAAGGGGATTGGGCAGGGAGAGCCTTAGACCATTATGTAGATCTGACAAAATCTCAACCAACCTAACTCCTCTGAGGCAAAGACTGTTCATCAGAGGATTCCTAATGGACAGAAATGGCCACCCTCTAGTACCCACTCAGTGTTCAGTCATTTGGTGGGGATTCCCTGGGGAGACCCTGGCTTGGTTCAAAATCTGAAGAGCATCCTGAAGATGCTAACCATTCTTGCACATGAATGGTAAGTTCTTTTTGAAGGGAGGTCCTAGTGGTGCAACTCTGGATGCCACAGAATGCCAAAAAAAAAAAAAAAAGACTAATATTCTTTATGAAAATACAACCATATCTTAAACTCAACGACATTAAATTGATAATGTCTGATGTCCAGTCAAAAATTATTAAACATATGAAGAAGCAGGAAAATATGACCCATAAACAGGAAAAAACTCATTCAATAGGAAAAAAACGCAGTTAATAAAAACAGACCTAAAAAAGGTAGAGGTGATGGAATTCGCTCACAAGTATGTTAAAACAGCCATTATAAATGACTTGAGTATCATCAAGGATGTAAACTGAAAGTGAACATAATGAGACAAGATAGCAAAGATCGAAATAAAAACTAAAAGAAGCTTCTAAAGATGACTATTCAGTATCTGAAATGAAAAGAAAGACCCAACTATGTCCTATGTATTAAAATATAAAGACACGGGTAGGTGAAACATAAAATGATGAAAAAATATGTACCATACTGCCTTGCGATTGCCCTATGTGGGGATGAGATCATCCCCCCACTCCACTCACCCAAAATTTGGGACAGATGTCAAGAATGAAATCTCACATAATGAGGCTTTCTAGGGAGAGCAGGGAAGATTCCCAAGCTGGTCCTAAAATGGCTTGAGAGAGCAAGGAGGGGTGTCTGGCTTTGGTGTTTATTGTGTTTTGGTGGGGGGTAAGGTCAGGTCTCTACACATAGGCTAAGGCTTACATGGTTTAAACTTCCTGCCAGCACCAACAGAGAGAATATGCAAGGTTTCTGATTGGCTTGCCCAGGTGTGGGGCAAGAGAGGAAAAAAAGGGAGTGGGTCTAGGAAGTTGTCAGCAGTAAGACATCAAAAATAGAATCTGACTCTATTACACATGGAAACACTAAGAAGAAAATGGGAGTGGCCATATATCAAAGTAGATTTCAGAAAATAGAATATTACAGTGATAAAAGAGGGACAGTTCATTGAGCGGTCATAACAACTGTAACAGCTTCAAAATACTTCAGTGTTTCTCAGCTTTTTATCATTTTCACTACCCTAAAAAGTCTTTTTAGAGATTTTCTTTCTAATTGCCCCCCCCATGAAATTTTAATACAATAATCTATGTTCTGTTGCCCTTTGGAGGGCCACAAACCATAGTAATATGTAAGATTTTCTTTTTTCATTTTCTTCAGAACCAATTTTGCTCCCTGAAAGAAGCAATATAATTATAGCTTAAGATATAAATACTTTTCCCTCAGTAATTGAGAGAACAAAGAGAAAGAAAATCAATAAGGCTATGGAAGGGTTGAAACACAATCAATTGTACCTAGTTAATCTTTATAGACTACTTTACATGGAACATTCACCCAGATAGACTCTATATGCTGGGCCATATGTATCAATAACTTAAAAACAAGTATCAATAAATTAAAAAGAATTGAAATCATAGTGTATAGTTTCTGACCACAGTACAATTAATTTAGAAATCAAAAACGTATCTCTAAATTCCCCAAATTTTTGGAAATTAATCAAATTTCCAAATAACCCATGAAGCAAGGAAGAAATCCTAAGGTAAATTAGAAGGTATTTTGAACTGAATGATAATTAAGACAACATATCAAAATGTGTGGGATGCAACTATAGCAGCATTAAAAATTTTTATTTCTTTAAATCAGGGCCTAAAACAGGGGTTAAACTGTCACCCTAAGTAACTAGAAAAAGAAAAGTAAATTAAACTCAAAAGTTAGTAAGAGGAAAAAATTGACTAAAGCAGAAATCAATGAAATACATAACAGAAGAATAAATGAGTGGAGCCAAAAGCTGATACATTAAAATAATAAAATTAATAAACCATAGCTATATTACTAATAAAAAATAGAAGACACATCACCAATGTCAAAAATTAAAGAGGCTACATCACTACAGATCCTACAGACATTAAAAGGACCATTAGGGAATATACGAACAATTTTATACCAACCAATAAGAGTAGGAGAGAACACTTCCCAACTCATTTTATAAGACCAGCATTATCCACAATCAAAGGCACTATAAGAATAGAAAACTACACAGCAACATCCTTCATGAAGCTAGATATAAAAATCCTTAATAAAATATTATAAAACTGAATCTAAAAAAATAACTGAATCTAGCAGTATTTTAAAAGGATGATACCACATGGCCAATTCAAAAATCAAGCTAGGGCTTCCCTGGTGGTGCAGTGGTTGAGAGTCCGCCTGCCAATGCAGGGGACACGGGTTCGTGCCCCGGTCTGGGAAGATCCCACATGCCGCGGAGCGGCTGGGCCCGTGAGCCATGGCCGCTGAGCCTGCGCATCCGGAGCCTGTGCTCCGCAACGGGAGAGGCCACAGCAGTGAGAGGCCCGCGTACCACAAAAAAAAAAAAAAAAAAAAAAAATCAAGCTACAGGGACTTACCTGGTGGTACAGTGGTTAGGAATCTGCCTGCCAATGCAGGGGACATGGGTTCGAGCCCTGGTCTGGGAAGATCCTACATGCTGCGGAGCAACTAAGCCTGTGTGCTGCAACTACTGAGCCTGCGCTCTAGAGCCCGCACTCTAGACCCACGCACTGCAACTACGGAGCCTGTGCTCTAGAGCCCATGCGCCACAACTACTGAGCCTGTGTTCTGCAACTGCTGAAGCCTGCACGCCTAGAGCCCCTGCTCTGCAACAAGAAAGAGAAGCCACCGCAATGAGAAGCCCGCTCACCACAATAAAGAGTAGCCTCCGCTCACCACAACTAGAGAAAGCCCGTATGCAGCAACAAAGACCCAACACAGCCAAAATAAATTAATTAAATTAAAAGTAAAAAACTATATAATTCACCATGTAAAGATAAAAAGAGGTCGAAACTCAAGGATATAAGCTACCACTTAAAGTATAGAAAAATAAAAAGGAGAGAAGACCACAATCATCTCGGTAAATGCAGGAAAATAATCAAATTCAACTTATATTTATTATAAATCTATTTATTAGCAATCCAGGGGAATTTCCTCAACCTCCTAAAGAATATCTTTGAAAAACATAGCCACCATCACATTCAGTGGTGAAAGCTTGAATGCTTTTCCTCTAAGAACAAAAACAAAGAAAGGATGTCCATTATCACCACTTCTATTAAATATTATACAGAACACATGTCAGTACAATAAGGCAAGAAAAAGAAGTTAAAAGGCTTCAGATTAGAAAGGGAACTATCTTCATTTGTAAGTGACATGATTGTGTACATAGTAAATCCTCAGGAATCTAAAAGAAAAGAACTGTTAGAACTAATAAGTGAATTTAGCAAGTTCACAGAGTTCTTGTTTTAGATAAAATTTGGGAAAATTTTGGTCTGTACTTGTACAGTTTTTTTCCTGCTCTTTTCTCAATTATATCTTAAATCATTTCATCCTACCCTGTAGTTCACTAAGGATTTTAAAAGTTCTTTTAGTTTGGGTAGTTTCTGTGAACCTGACTTCAAGTTTACTGATTCTTTATTCTCTTATGTTTATTTGCTGTTAAACCCATCCAGTGAATTTTATATTTCAGCTATTGGGTTTTTTTTCAGTTTGCATTTCTTTATGCCTCCTGACTACTCCATCTCTTCACCCATATTTCCATCTTTTCTTGTAGATTTGTAAACATATTTATCATAGTTCTAATTTCAACATAGGGACATATATCAGTCTGTTTCTGTTGAATGGTTTTTATCTTCCCTATTGGTCACATTTTCCTGTTTCTTCTCAGGAAGACTTTATATAACATGTTGTGAAGTTGCTGGATCCTTTTTCTTCCTCTGAAGATTGCTGAGTTTTAATCTTACAGGAGGTTAAGTTACTGGAGGCTCATGTCGATTCTTTTGTCAGGTTGCTTTTAAGTTGTTCAGATTATTTCTATTTCGGTTTCAGTTTTGCCTTTAGTTTTATGGTATTCCTCTAAGTCCTGGGATGCAGCCTTTACTCCTAATACATGGCTCTTCTGGGATTTCAGTAGAAAGACCAAAGTTTTAACCAGGTTCTTCTAACTTGGCACAGGATTGGAATTAAAAACTGTTTTTGCAGAGTTAAGTAGCTGCTGAAATCTCTGCTGAGTTCTTTCAGTGTTGCAGCTTTCTTTTCCCTTTATGCTCCTTCTAGTCTTACCCTGTAGAAATGAAGTTAACCAAGGTTTTGAGGAGGGGTTCATGCTAACGTTGGGGCTTTCCTTCTATGCTTTCTTCATCCTTGGATTCTGTCCTCAATTTACAGCCACTCTGGTACTCCTGAACTCTGATCTCTGATTCTTCTGCACAGGATGGCTCCTGCTTTCTCCTTGAGATCTATCCCCTGTGTGCTGCATGAACTACCAGGGCACACATTGGAAGACCTGGATAAAAGGAGATCTTATTGCAGTATGGTTTCTTTCTTTCAAAGGTTGTATCCATTCCAGTTTCTGCCTGCTTTTGATCATTCTTTAGTGTCTTCAAACAAGTTGGTCTTCTATAATTGGTCCATAGTTATCATTGTTATCAGTTGGAAGGTGGTTCTGATACAAACTTCTTTGCTATTACCAGAATTTTGAATGTCTAAATCAGCAGTTCTCAAACTTTTTAGTCTCAGGACTTAAAAAAAATTTTTTTATTTAAGTATAGTTGATTTATAATGTTGTGCCAATCTCTGCTGTACAGGAAAGTGACTCAGTTATACACCTACAGACATTCTTTTTTTATATTCTTTTCCATTATGGTTTTTCACAGGATATTCAATATAGTTCCCTGTGCTATATAGTAGGATCTTGTTGTTTATCCATTCTCAATGTAATAGTTTTTATCTACCAACCCCAAACTCCCACTCCATCCCTCTTCCTCCTCCTCCCTTGGCAACCGCAAGTCTGTTCTCTATGTCTGTGAGTCTGTTTCTGTCTTGTAGACAGGTTCATTTGTGCCATATTTTAGATTCCACATATAAGTGATGTCATATGATATTTGTCTTTCTCTTTCTGACTTATTTCACTTAGTATGATAATCTCTAGTTGCATTCATGTTGCTGCAAATGGCATTATTTCTTTCTTTGTTATGGCTGAGTAATATTCCATTGTATACATGTACCACATCTTCTTTATCCATTCATCTGTCGATGGACATTTAGGTTGTTTCCATGTTTTGGCTATTGTGAACAGTGCTGCTATGAACATACGGGTGCATGTATCTTTTTGAATTATAGTTTTGTCCGGGTATATTCCCAGGAGTGGGATTGCTGGATCATATGGTAATTCTATTTTTAGTTTTCTGAGGAACCTTCATACTGTTTTCCATAGTGGCTGTACCAACTTACATTCCCACCAATGGTATAGGAGGGTTCGCTTTTCTCTACATCCTCTCCAGCATTTGTTATTTGTAGACTTTATAATGATGTCCATTTTGGCTGGTGTGAGGTGGTACCTCACTGTAGTGCTTTTTTTTTTTTTTTTTTTTTTGGTACACGGGCCTCTCACTGTTGTGGCCTCTCCCATTGCAGAGCACAGGCTCCGGACGCGCAGGCTCAGCGGCCATGGCTCATGGGCCCAGCCGCTCTGCGGCATATGGGATCCTCCCAGACCGGGGCACGAACCCACGTCCCCCGCATCAGCAGGCGGACTCTCAGCCACTGCGCCACCAGGGAGGCCCCTCACTGTAGTTTTGATTTGCATTTCTCTTAATAATTAGTGATGTTGAACATCTGTTCAAGTGCCTACTGGCCATCTGTATGCCTTCTTTGGAGAAATGTCTATTAAGTTCTTCTGCCCATTTTTCAATTGGGTTGTTTGTTTTTTTGCTGTTGATTTGCATGAGTTGTTTGTATATTTTGGAGATTAAGCCATTGTCTGTTGCATCATTTGCAAATATTTTATCCCACTCCGTAGGTTGTCTTTTCGTTTTTGTTTTTTTTATGGTTTCCTTTGCTGTGCAAAAGCTTGTAAGTTTGATTAGGTCCCACTTGTTTATTTTTGTTTTTATTTCTATTGCCTTGGGAGACTGACCTAAGAAAACATAGGTATCATTTATGTCAGAGAATGTTTTGCCTATGCTCTCTTCTAGGAGTTTTATGGTGTCTTGTTTTATGTTTAAGTCTTTAAGCCACTTTGAGTTTATTTTTGTGCATGGTGTGAGGGTGTGTTCTAACTTCATTGATTCACATGCAGCTGCAAGACTTATTTATACTCTTAAAATTATTAAGAATCAAAAGAACTTTGTGAATGTGTATATATCCTATTCAAAATTAAAACACATTTTAAAATATTCATTTATTTCATTTAAAAAGAACAATATAAATATAATAAAGTCATTACATCTTGACATAAAAATCATATTTTTACCAATAAAAACTATTTTTCAAAAGAGAAAAGTGAGTAAAGGGGCATTGTTGCATGATTGAAGATTTATTTAATGTCTTGCTGAATAAAAGATAGCTGATTTTCACATCTGATTCTACATTTAATCTGTTGCAATATGTTGTTTTAATTGAAATATATGGAGAAAATCTTCCTTCATGCATATATGTAGTTTGAAAGAGAAGTATTTTAAAAGCCTTTTTAGATTGTCATGGATATTCTTCATTAATACTACACCCAAACTTAACAATTGGTAGTTCCTAAGTAGTTAGTTGCCACTTAACAATTGGTTATTTCTAAACAGTTAGTTGCAATATAAAATCTGAAATCATAACAATGAACTTTTGTAGACTATTACATAAAATCCAATGGTCTATTTAAATATTTTACCCATGCATTGTTTTGTAATATGTATTGGTCATTTTGAAAGTAACAATTCACTGGTGCACACAGGTCTGCCAAATTTTGACACATTTCCATATCAATATTTTTTTAAAAAACCCAAACCCACATGTGTTAATATCACCAGCAATCTCATTATAAAAGTCTTTTAAGTATTGGGAAGTTGACAAGCTCACTGTAGCAAATACAAGCTTTCTAACATAATGACTTATACTTCTTTTATCCTAGGTAACAAGTATTGGCAGATGTTTTCTTTGAATAGACAGGTTCACATTGTTCAAGAAAATGTTTACCAGATACCCACATCTGAATAATAGTGTTTTTTCAAGTAAAACTGCTGTTCCACAAAATGTAGATATTTAGTTCTCAACTCACGTAATTACACCAGCACTTTTCCTCACAAAATACATTATATGATTGGCCCTTGAACAACATGCATTTGAACTGTGCAGGTCCACTTATATGCAAATTTTCTCAATAGCAAATATTACAATACTACACGATCCACAGTTGGTTGAAGCCACAGATGTGGAACTGTGGATATGGAGGAACTGAGGGCCAACTATAAGTTATATGCAGATTTTTGACTGTGCAGAGGGTTGGCGCCACTAACTCCCCATGTTATTTAAAGATCAACTGGGGCTTCCCTGGTGGCGCAGTGGTTGAGAGTCCGCCTGCCGATGCAGGGGACACAGGTTCGTTCCCTGGTCTGGGAAGATCCCACATGCCGCAGAGCGGCTGGGCCCGTGAGCCATGGCCACTGAGCCTGCGCGTCCGGAGCCTGTGCTCTGCAACGGGAGGGGCCACAACAGCGAGAGGCCCGCATACCGCAAAAA